>NC_085138.1:129917339-130217339 GCF_035046485.1 Aedes albopictus
GGCAATTTTCGAGTAACATCCAGGTACATAATAAAAACTACACACCTAGAAATTCTTAAATTTGCACAAAACGGAATCACCAAAGAACGTAAACGTTTTCAAGACTGAAACACAAATTGAACTCAATTTTACGCGCATCATGTAAGTGCTGGTTGGTTGCGTTAGATGTCAACAAATTGGTTTCACCAGAAACGTAGAATCAGTATCACGTTCATCAGTTGTCTTCTAACTCGGTGAAATAGCCGAGAGGTAAGAGATGTGGCTCACGATCAGCAGATCCGGTGTTTGAATCCATGCGTGGCATTTTTTTACTTTTCTATGATTTTTTTTTCTGTCAAATCGGTTCTAGCGATTGCTAGACGCTAAGAAAAAATGAATTTTATTTTGGGGTATCTTGAAAGACGTAAATTTACATGTTTCAACCTGTAAATTTGTGTTTTTGAAGATGCTCGTATATGTCAGGTTTAGGACACTTAAAATTACATGATATTTTCTAGGTGTGTAGAAACCAGTGAACTGAATTGAATGAAATTTTTAACGTTTATCATCAATATATTGATACTTTTTTATCTGTATTAACGAGATTTTTAGGCCTAGGCTAGTTCATCTCGGGACCCACGCTTTACTTCCCTTCCGAAGGAAGAACTCACATTTTGCGAGTTTGTCGGGAGTGGGATTCGATCCCAGGTCCTCGGCGTGATAGTCAAGTGTTCTAACCATCACACCAGGTCCGCTCCACATATTGATACTTGATACGACACTATAAAATGTAATATGTTTTCAATAAAAGTAAAGTAATACCGGTGTGATATTTTCACCCATATAGAGGAAACAAGTCAAATTTACAATATCATACAAAAATTACTAAATGTGTTTTTCTTTCAATCCAAATAGGCTCTAATATATCTTATCAGAGATATCTTGAAAACAGAAGCAGAAAATCTTTGGATATCAACACTAAAATTTAATGACATTGATGTGAAAAATTTACATTTTTTTTAAGAAAGATCTAAAAAGTTTCAATCAATGATTACTTTTTTCAACGTTCGAAGAGAACCTATGTTTTAATGGCATGAAAAGCATCAATCTATTGTTGATAAACGTTCAAAAGTTCATTAAATTCGGTTCACTGTTTTCCGAGATATGGCAGTTCAAAAATAACTTGTCTTAAAAATAGTGTTTTACGAGAACGATTCTAGCTTCACGAAAGATTAACCAATCGAGCTCACAATTGTACCAATGATGCACATATAGTAGGTTAACAAACAGTCAAAATTTGAGAATTTTTGATGCACTCTATGGAAAGTTGATGCGTTTTGATTTTTTTTTTTTTGTGAGAGAAAAAAAAAGTTGCTGATCCCAAACATTTTGGCCACCCCTTGTATATCTTTCAATTTGTGGAGAAGGTATTAATTTTCGACATGTTTTAGTGCAGTTTTTTTTTTCATTTTTTGAAGTCAGAAAATAGTCGTAAAACACAAAAGAGGATTTTTTTATTACAGTACGGGTTTGGGCCGAAGGATCTCAGATTTTCATGAAACTTTTTCCACAGGCAGGGCTCATGGATACATGAACAAAAAAAATTGAGAAAAAATCGCCTATTTTCCCGGAAAATTTTCTCAAAAATCAGAAAAAAAAACTGGAAAAAGTTTTCCACAAAATTTTCCACAGTTGAGAAAATTCATAAGGAAAAGCCGGAAAAACTATGCCCGAACTCATGAAAAATTTTCGAAAAAAAATATTTGAGAATGTTATTTTATAAACTTCAGTGGCTGATATTTTTGGAATGCCCTTTTTTTCGTTTTTGAGTTATGGCCAATTTTGTTTAAAAATGTCCAAATGTGCCATAAAAGCCTTTTCTTTGAAAAATCATAACTCAAGAACGAAGCATCGTAGAAACAAAGTATTTTAATGAAAATGAAAGCAAATTTTCGCAGGAATAAAAAAAAATAAGCGAAAGTTTTCCACAAAATTTTCCACCGTTCAGAAAATTCATAATGAAAAACCGGAAAAACTATTGAAACTGATTGATTGATTGATTGATTGATCGCTGAAGTTTTTGGAATGTACTTAATTTTCATTCCTAAGTTATGGCAAATTTTGTGAAAAAGTTCATATAATATAGGCTTACATGGTCATTTTTACAAAATTGGCCATAACTCAGTAACTAAAAAAAAGTACATTCCAAAAATATCAGCTTGATCGCTGAGCTTATAAAAAACTTTCCCAAAAATATTTTTTTGAAAATTTTCCGCGTGTTCGGGTATAGTTTTGCCGGCTTTTCTTTATGCATTTTCTCGAGGATTTTTTTTTTGAATTCCCGAGAAAATTTGCTTTCGTTTTCATTAAAATACTTTGTTTCTACGATGCTTCGTTCTTGAGTTATGATTTTTCAAAGAAAAGGCTTTTATGGCACATTTGGACATTTTTCAACAGAAAATTTCAGCGATTTTTATCGCTTCTCAAAAATATTTTTCCGAAAATTTTTCACGAGTTCGGGCATAGTTTTTCCGGCTTTTCTTTACGAATTTTCTCAACTGTGGAAAATTTTGTGGAAAACTTTTTCCAGTTCATATTTTTTTTTATTTCTGAGAGAATTTGCATTCATTTTCTAAAAAAAAATTTGTTTCTAAGATGCTTCGTTCTTGAGTTACGATTTTTCAAAGTAAGTAGTGTCAGGGGAAAACAAAAAATTTCTCACTGAGTTTTCCGGAAAAATAGGCGACCCTGAATTTTTTTCATTTTTGTTGTTCATATATCCATGAGCCCTGCCTGTGGAAAAAGTTTCATGAAAATCTGAGACCCTTCAGCCCAATTTGTACGATAGTAAAAAATGCCCTAAACACAAAATTAAAGACGTTTCTGCCTTATAACTGCATGAGAAAAGTGAATCAAAGCTTGTTTTAGCCTGGAAAGTGACTGGATCGCCAACAAATGAACAGAAAACCCGGTTTCTCACTTTTGACGAGGAAATGATCCCAATCTTCACAAGATGCTGATGGAATCAATGTTTTCAGTCATCAATCCATTCAAGAAGAAAAATCACAACCAGTCACCGATTTCACTTTCCTTTTCCTTCAACTAGGAAAAGCGACCGGTTTCCACGTTCCTTACCAAAAAAATATGTGAAACCAACTTAGCTTGGCCACCGACCGGTACGAGTAATTAATTGTTTTTATTCACTTGTCGGTCGGTCGATGCAGCCTTCCATTCCGTCAACATCCGCGAGTTTTCAAACACGCAACCAACGATGGAACACGACCAGTCAGCTCAGCAGCCAGTGGTAGTGAGCATGCTAAATGGATGCTTGCCCACAGCCAAATTCAGGAGACCCTGACTGTGTCGCAGTCCGCTCGGCATAGTGCAGATGTCTCGAGATGGACGCGACCGGCGGCAGCCGCGTCAAAGATCTCCATGTGACGATCTGAGTCGTCTCTATAAATTAGAGAATCCGTCGGTGGTGGTGGTGCTGGTGTTGGTTAGCATGTGGTATGGTAAACTTGCCGTTGAGCAAGGTCAATCAAGCTCATCCAATTTGAATTGGTCACCTTCAGTCGCTCGGCTGATCTGCATTGGCCGGTTACACTACTAAATGCCTAGTAGTAGGAATTCGTGATTCGCAGTAGAGAACGTTTCATGTTTTGTTTTGGTTGCGCTTTTTGTCACCATTTTTTATTCATCCTCTGCACGTCCGCAAATCCGGATGGCATTGACAGCTTTTGGCAGATGACTACACAGAGGTAGACGTATGCTCGCTCAGTGGGACTCAGTTCTAATGAGGTGGTTGACTGTTGGTATTAAGGACTGTTCAATTTATAAAACGGACAACTTGCTTGTGCGATATCTTTTTTATTTTTCAATAAATCATTATCAAGTTTTTGCGTAACTTTCTATAGCTATTCTCAAATGTAGGGAAAATATAACATTAAGCAAAATGTTCTTTATTGAGTAACTGAAGCGGTTTTCGTAAAATATCAATAAAATCCCATTTCTTAAAATTCGACATATCTTTCCACATACTTAACATGCACATTTTCAAGAAGTTTTTAATGAATTGGAAGCTCACACTATTCTACTAAAGATAAAGCTCAATAGTTGATCAGTAATAATGCACCAAGCAGGCTCCAGCTTGATATAGTGAGTTACCTAGTTTTCATAGAAATTATTAAAAAATGTTAAAATAAGTCCTGTGTTGCAATAACATCACGGATTCGGCTAAAAATTTGTCCAGAGTAGTAGAATATTGCTCTCTGAATGATACAGAAGAAAAATTAACTATTAATTGCATTTTTCATCAAAAATTTAATCCATAAAGATGGTCATATTAAAAAGTTTCATACTTTTTGCTCCATTGATGCAGATTTTCGACTCTAGCGAATCTTGTTATTATATATTTCCAACAAAGTTGATCCTATGTTATTGTACACCTTATTTAATAATAATCGGATGCAAAGTTTTTATTTCCAACATCATTGTTATGCAAAATTTGCATTAGGTAGCATTGTTATTTGAAAGAACCATCAAAGAACGAAACTGTTTTGATTACTGTATCTGTAATGGCGCACAGTAACCAAATCAGCAATGCTATTAAGAAGCAGTTTTCTGCATTTAAAACCACATTATTCCCACTTTCGACTGGATGCATAAAAAAATTGATTATTTAATATTTTCATGACCTTTTTGCTTCACAATTAAATTTTATTCAAAAACCCGAATCTAATTTGAGACTTTAATATCTCAACACTTAATTTTCCAATTGAGTTTAAATTTTTCCAGAATGTTTATTACTCATGCTGCTGCAGCATGGCACATACTTTTCTGGTATTAAAAACAATATACCATGTGTGAACAGAAATTTTATATATATTTTCAATTTTCAGCAATCGAAAAATTCACCTTATTTAACACCTGACCGATTTTCTATAAAATAAAACTATGTTTATTCGATTCAAAAATGATCACTATAATGAAAGATGGTGTACTGAACAACGAACCAAGGGTGGTTAAATTTGAACTACGCGTCTTCTTTCTATAGCCTTGTAAAGTTGTCCGTTTTATAAATTGAACAGTCCTTATGATTCATAATAGAGAAGCGTACATAAAGGCGGCCTGCTGTCCACGCTCAATTGAAGTCGATTTGTAACGCAAGCTGTCGTTGGTATGATGATTTGCATGTTTGGCATTCTGCATCATAAATTCTTTGTTGTGAATGGCATTTGTAGGTCCGGTTGAGAAGTGTCTGCGTCATCAGATGAAACATCCTATCAAGACGCTGCGCTAAGCCAGTAGACCACTAGTAGACTTCGTACATTTATCACTGCTGTATACTACTTAGCATAATACAGGCAATTCTCTTTAACCCGGTTTCCTTTGGCTCGATGTAAGTACTGCTTGTGGATGAGATCTTTGGACTTATTCATCATTTAATATTATCTCACATTAGATAATGTTTTCGATATCGATTAAAAAGAATTAACTGTATTGTATCAGAGTCTAACCGAACCGGTTAGGTGCATGCTAAGTTATTAAGTAATTGCTGAACATCATTTCAAATTGTAATATTTGTCACTTTCGATTTTCTCGATGAACGTTCATTGTTTATAAGAAATCACCCGTTATTTGACTGATTTTTTTTACTTGGAAGATATTGGCCCCTGTCACGAACGTATACAGATGGCATAAATTTAAAACACTTCCAATCAAACCGACAGTACTATTTTTCATCGTAACCATTCTTGAAGCTTGCCCAAGACCACCAACATTGGTGTTGCAAAAGAACGCTACGATTAGCAGAACCGATTATCTACTGTTTCCATTCACCACCATCCTAACAACCAAGCATGTGACCTTACATTTGTACCTACCATCCGATTCGATCCAAACTAGCATTTCCGATCTTTCGGTACAATGAATGCAAAACGTTTTCTTTTTAAGGCCCTATCCTGAACGATCAATTGCCAGCACCGTCCTCTTCATCACACTTCTCTAGCAACCAACATCAATGTTTAGAATTTTACCGTGGTTCCTGTGTGGAAGTACATATGTAGCTTTAAACAAACATAGGCCTTGACAGTGCCGCAGTGCTGCCGCCTGGCGGGAGTCGTATGGCAAACGTGAGAAAAAATGAGACAAAACACGTTTGTTTATACTTCTTCACGCACACGATGACAGATACAAATGGGATTTCCCATTGGAGTGAGTGCATTTTTGCTGCCGTCAGAGCCCATTATGTTGTTGGTAAACTTGCATTGTTTATATGTCCACGGATATTCGCAGTAAGAAAAAATAATGCTGCCTGAGTCATGGGCAATTTTTTTTATTTCCGTACTGGATTTGTTCGAAGGGTTCCAGATTTTCATGAAACTTTTTGCACAGGCAGGGCTCATGGATATATGAACAAAAAAAAATTGAGAAAAATTCAAGGTCACCTATTTTCCCGGAAAAATCAGGTGGAAATTCTATGTTTTCTCCTAACACTACTTACTTTGAAAAATCATAACTCAAGAACGAAGCATCATAGAAACAATAGTTTTTTTTAGGAAATGAAAGCAAATTTTCTCAGAAATCTATATATATATAAATGAGTTTGAAGTCCCTTTGAGGCAACAAAACTCACGAACGGCTGAACCGAACGGGATGACTCTTGCATGGTTCGGTTCGTATTCGTGGTGGCTGTGTTTATATATACAAAAAGTTACGAAAATCAGCTAGAAAATAACAAAATTGATAAAAAACTGATTTTCCATGAGCTAGGAAGGAAATCAACACGACCGAAATGAAATCAATCTAGAGTGCGGTGCTATTTTGAGTTCAACAATTGTCAAACCACCACAAGATGGCAAGACAAAGTTTGCCGGGCCCGTGGCCGGGCCAGCTAGTATATATATATAAATGAATTTGAAGTTCCTTTGAGGCAACCAAACTCAAGAACGAATGAATCAATCAGCATGACTCTTGCATGGTTCGATTCGTATTCGTGGTGGCTGTGTTTATATGTACAAAAAGTTATGTAAATCAACTAGAAAAAGTAAAAAAAAAATGATAAAGTACTGATTTTTCATGAGCTGGGAAGCAAATCAACATGATCGAAATAAAACCAATCTAGAGTGCGGTGATATTATGAGCTCAACAGTTGTCAAATCACCACAGCTTGGCAAGACAACGTTTGCCGGGACAGCCAATAGTAAATAGCTACTAAGGAGTTTAAATTATTTAAAATTAAAGTAAAAAGCAAATCGGGTTAAATACTGTTCCTTTAAAATTGAAAATTGATCAAAGAGAGCAATTTTCAGCTACTAAGGGTCTGTGTCAATTGGCGAATTAAAATTAATTTTCACTTAAACTTGACAGTTCGATAATTATTTCCGTAGGAAAACTGTCAAGTTTAAGTGTTGAACTGTCAAATTTAAGTAAAAGTTAAAATTAATTTTAATTCGCCAATTGAGACAGACCCTAAGGGGTTTACTATTGGCTAATATCAGTGAAGAAAATTGTCAGACAAAAGAGGCACAAAACAAGCAACAAAGAAGGCGAAGCGATTACTCTTTATCCCTACTGGTAACAGATAATGACATGATCTCGAAATTTTTTGTTGCAGACAAGATGTAAGCTGAATTTGTTGCGTACTTTTCAACTCGTGAATAATCAATTATTACCAACCCAAAATCGAAATTTTTTGATGATACATCTTCAGCAGCGTTGTAGTGTTTACCGACTTGAAGTTACCGCTCGAAAATCACGATTCCAGGGTTAAAAATCTCTAAACTCGTGGTGCATGATCTTTATCCTATTCTGTTCAAGTTGGGACAAACCTATGTCGCATTGGGTACAATGTCGCAACAAATTCAGGTTGCGACATTGTCGTTATTGTTGCGTGATGGTTGAATTTTGATTCACACCTTAGCCTAATATGTATACCCTATCTATCTATCTATATATATAAAAATGATTTTGAAGTTCCTTTGAGGCAACAAAACTCAAGAACGGATGAACCGATCAGCATGACTCTTGTACGGTTCGGTTCGCCTTCGTGGTGGCTGTGTTTATATGTACAAAAAGTTATGAAAATCAACTAGAAAAGTGATCAAATTGATAAAGTAAAGATTTTCAATGGGCTGGGAAGGAAATAAACACGACCGAAATGAAATCAATCTAGAGTGCGGTGCTGTTATGAGCTCAGCAGTTGTCAAACCACCACAAGACGGCAAGACAAAGTTTGCCGGGACAGCTAGTCCAAAATAAAGAATATGAACTGGAAAAAATTTTCCACAAAATTTTCCACAGTTGAGAAAATTCGTAAAGAAAAGCCGGAAAAACAAATAACAAAAAAATATTTTTAAGAAGGTTATTCGCTGAAATTTTTGGAATGCACTTTTTTTTCGTTTTTGAGTTATGGCCAATGGACACAAAAATGTCCAAATGTGTCATATAAGCCTTTTCTTTGAAAAATCATAACTCAAGAACGAAGTATAGTAGAAAAAAAGGTTTTTTTCAAAAAAATGAAGGCAAATTTTCTCAGGAATCCAAAGAAATATGAAACGGAAAAAGTTTTCCACAAAATTTTCCACCGTTGAGGAAATTCATAAAGAAAAGCCGGAAAAACTATGCCTAAACTCGTGGTAAATTTCCAAAAAAATATTTTTGAGAAGGTAGTTTTATGAGTTTTGATGGCTGAAATTTTTGGAATGCACTTGTTATGGCAAATTAAGTGAAAAATGACCATATAATCTGTATATCCGTACATGGTTATTTTTCGCAAAATTGACCATAACTCAAGAAAGAAAGAAAGTCCATTCCAAAAACTTAAGCGACCAAAGCTTATGAAATTACATTCCCAAAAAAAAATGTTTTGAAAATTTTCCGCGAGTTCGGGAATAGTTTCCGGCTTTCCTTTTTGAATTTTCTCAACGGTGGAAAACTTTTTCCACTTCATATTTTTTAGATTCCTGAGAAGATTTGCTTTCATTTTCATTTAAAAAAAAACTTGGTTTCTACGATGCTTCATTCTTGAGTTATAATTTTTCAAAGAAAAGGTTTATATGATACGTTTGGACATTTTTCAACAGAATTGGCCATAACTGGAAAACGAAAAAAAAATGCAAAATTTCAGCAATTAAAGCTTATGAAATAACCTTCTCAAAAATATTTTTTTGAAAATTTTCCACGAGTTCGGGCATTGATTTTCCAGCTTTTCTTTACGAATTTTCTCAACTGTGGAAAACTTTTTCCAGTTCATATTTTTTTTTTTGATTTCTGAGAAAATTTGCTTTTATTTCCTATGGAAATATATTAATGCAAATCTGAGACTCTTCGGCCAAATTTGTACGATAATAAAAAAATGCCCTCATTTGTATGTCGCAAGCCACGAGTTTTATGGAAAATCTATACGCTAATTTTGAAATAATGTACTAAACGACATAAAATAACATCTTATTTTTAAATTTATAGCCTTAATGATGTGAAATTTTTGAGTTTCGAATTTAATAACGGTTTGTCGAAACTAGAAAATCTGGGAACGATTGAAAATTTAGCAAGTACCACTGCGATGTTCACCTTTCTGTTTTTTTTTTGGCATTTGCTTTACAGAGCTTCAGTAAACAAACGATTATTGAACTTCGGAGTCTGCTCAGCTGGCACAGTTCTCCGAGAATTATTTACACTCCGTTCATAGGGGTATGCTTATATTGCGGCGTGTTCTTCCAATTAGCTTTATTCGATCTTATTGGATAGAACATTTTTTTTAAGCCATGAACGGAGTGTGAATTCCGCAAAAGCTACCTATCGATAGAACTTGCGATGAAAACAAAACAATACATAGGCAGTCGGGTGCCTGAAACTTTTGCCAGTCTTGGTAAGGTGGTATGAACTATCAACCAAGCCGATCTGTTTAAAAGCACAGGTCGTACGGCAGAAGTTTCGATGTATTCGTTCAATACATGGCCTACTTGCCTAATTTCACCTTCTATAAATTATCAAACTTTTAAAAAACACGGACACGTTTAATGCTTCCAGTGAGCTGTTCGCTCTTTGAAGGAAGCACGACACTAGACAACGGACTAGCATGCAACGCCCAGTGGCACAGCCGAAAACTTTTTCCTGACAGCTGCGGCGGGAATCGAACCCGCGCTCCTCAGCACGATGCGACTAAGTATGACACTAGCCGCACAACCACGAAGCCACACATGTTCGCAATCTAGCGAAAACTATGGTCAGTAGTACACAGGGTCAAATATTTGACAAGGAAAGAACACAAGAAACAATATCAGTTTGACACTAATGAAAATTCGATCGAGTCAAACAAGATGTTTGAGCATTGATTTCTTTTTGGACAAGTATTTGACCCTGTGTACAAACCGCTTATCATATCTATCATTTCATTATCCACTTTGGTCTCCACTCCCTTACACTCTGAAAAAGACCGATATAGCCATAAAAATGATTAAGTTATAACTAGAATACGGTCGCGCAATGCTCGCCAGGTCACGCTCCACCTGGTCCACCCATCGTGCTCTCTTGAAGCCTTCTTGTGCCTATCGGATCAGTAGTAAACACCAGCTATGCAGGGTTGTTGCCCGGCATTCTTGCAATATACCCTGCATCCTTCCGGCTTTTGCCACCTTCTAAATGCTGGGTTCGCCGTAGAGTGATTAGACAAATAAATAAATAAAGAGTGCAGCGAACTCGTGGTTCATCCGGTTCCGCCACACACCGTTCTCCTGCACACCGCCGAAGATTGTCCATAGCACGCGTCGCTCGAAAACTCCGAGTGCTTGCAGGTCCTCCTCGAGCATGGTCCATGTCTCGTGTCTATAGAGGATCACCTGTCTTATTAGCGTTTTGTGCATGGTGCATTTGATGCGTGCGTGAAGCTTTTTAGACCTCAGCTTCTTCTGGTACCCGTAGTAGGCCCTACTTCCGCTAATGATGCGCCTTCGAATTCCACGACTCACATTGTTGTCAGCCGTCACCTTCCAGAGCGATGTTGACGAGTAGGCATAAGAGTCCATCACCTTGTCGCAGTTCCCGGCAAAATTCGAATGAACTGGATAGTTCACCCGAAGCCCATACGCAGTTTTGCACACCATCCATCGTTGCTTTAATCACCCAAGTAACCACGGTGCTGAAGCCTTTTTGCGTGCAGATATACAGTGTATTTAGAGCAATCATTACTCTACATGCAAACTTAAGGTTGATTTAAAGTGGAAGTGGGCAATTATATAATCAAATTAAGATTATACTGGTACCGTCAAGGCGCCATTCACCGTGGGGGCTCCATTCACCGTGTGCCTTCGAATATTTTTTCATTATTTCCATATTATGATTGAATGATAAGACAATTTCCCTTCAATTTCACCAACACAACACTAATGTATTGTTACCATGTCAAAACGCTCATTAGAAACATTTAAAAGTATCATTTTGACACTAAAGTGTGTTTACATGAAGCGGGTTTCTGCTCGTTCACTGCATTCATAGTGAAAAAACGAAAACTGCGCTAAGGTGATTTAAGCGATAAACTAAATGTAGAAACGTTTTTATTCCACCAAGAAGCAATTAAATTCACATATCAGTTATGTATTTTGCATTACCGAAGTAAGTTTAACAAGAAAGTACGGTTACTCGTACTTTTTGATTGAAACAAAAATGCACGGTAAATGGGTACCCTAAAAATCAATGGTCTCCATTCACCGTGCCCCATATTGTTCCATATATCTAGAAAAAAATCGAAAATTTGAACATCCGTTTTTCTAATAAAATCTTTCAAGTTATTACTTGAAATGAATTTAAACGAAGAAAATGCCCTTGGCTGGGTTGTATTGATCATTTTTCAACAAAGTAGAATAAAATTTCTCACACACGGTGAATGGGTCCCTACTACCACGGTGAATGGTGACCTACCACGGAATTAGGCGACCCTACTACGCTTTACTAATTGTACTATATCACCAAATTTTTTGAAAAATTTTCTACTTCTGTGGATATTGCTTTAATTTTAACCTTTAATGAAAGCAATTAAAAGCGGCACCAACGATGTTTTCAAGACTGGTGTCAAATGACAGCCCTTACTTGCCCCGAATCCTCTTAGATCCACGGTGAATGGTGCCTTGACGGTATAATCTTAGATCAGTCGCATAATTGCCATTTCCACTTTAAATAAACCTTAAGTGTTCACTTTACATGAACAAATGATTGCTCTAAATGCACGTTATAGCTGCATACAATAAGGCTTCAGTACCGTGGTTACTTGGGCAGTCTAGTCAGCTTCACTGGAAAGCCGTTTTCGTTCATGATTCTCCATAGCTCTGCGCGGTTGATACTGTCGTATGCCGCTTTGAAATCGATGAGCAGGTGATGTGTTGGAACCTGGTATTCACGGCATTTCTGGAAGATTTCCCGTACGGTGAGGATCTGGTTTGCTGTCGACCGGTCGTCGAAGAAGCCGGCTTGATAACTTCCCACGAACTCATTTGCTTTAGGTGACAGACGACGGAAGATGATCTGGGATAGCACTATGTAGGCAACATTCAAAATAGTGATCGCTCTGAAGTTTTCACATTCCAAACGGTCGCCTTTCTTGTGAATGGGGTAGATTACCCCTTCCTTCCACTACTCCGGTAGCTGTTCGGTTTCCCAGATCCTGACTATCAACCAGTGCAGACAGGTGGCCAACTTTTCTGGGATCATCTTGATAAGTTCAGATGCCTTACCATCCTTACCAGATGGTTTGTTGGTTTTGAGCTGATGAATGGCATCCTTAACCTACCTCAGTGTGGAAGTTGGTTCATTGCCATCCTTCGCTGCACTGGCATCGTCGTGTCTTCCGTTGCCGTGGTCTCCCGTGCCTACGTTTTCCACGCAATTTAGGTGCTGATCGAAGTGCTGCATCCACCTTGCGCTGTATAACCTGTATTTTTGTGGGTAGGTTCGCCCTCCTCGCGTTTCTGGACATTTGGGCCCGCCCATCGTGTAACCCTTTTTCGCCATGCAAATCAGGCATGGTACCGAGGTGCACTCCCAGTGACCACTTCGCACTTTCTGCAGAGTTTGCTCATGTCGGGACCTTTACACACCCACTATTTGTGCTCTTGCTCTAAGCACTTGAAACACTGGTGGCTCCTATATGCTAAGCGGGCAAACTGACCAATCTACCTTAACCCTCGAGCAGTCGCGTCTTCGACCCCTTCAGTGACACCACGCTCACGCTATGTACCACAAGCGTGCATTTTGCATGGTACGTGTGCTCAGTCCACGACGTGACCGCTACCGGGCTAATCTTGCCGACTGCAGTCGCCTAGTTCACCTCGCCTACGGCGATCTGCTTGCCTGCCCGGCCCTTTTGCAGGCGGATCGATGCACTTGGTGCATCTATCTCACACTGCCGTTTAAGTGCGGCTGCGAACTCTTCTGCTTTGGTGATTTCGTCCAGGTTCTCACACTGGAGAGTCGCCTCCGCTGTTAGGGCTCTTACTTGCACTTTTCGCCGCCTCCTTCTTCAGCACTAGCATCATCCATCTCTCAAGTCCTGGTGCGCCGGATGCTTTTAACATCTGCGCCTAGCGGTGAGAGACGATTTTCGCCTCGCATTGCCCTCAGCACCTCGGCGTACGTATCTGCCTCGGTTTTGAAGACTAGCGCGTCGCTTCGTTCACGTTTCTTATAACCTTTTTACGACGAGTGCTGTAAAAATCTAGTTCTGCACTGATTTGTGCAGAACGTTTTTTTGCAATTTCATAAAGTACTACGTGTGATTTTACGACTGTGGATTCTACAGTTGATAAGAATTTCTCGGCTCTGGCAGTCTGAGTGGGTAGCAAAAAGCTGTTTTGCTATCCACTCAGACTGCCAGAGCCGAGAAATTCCTATCAACTAACCCAAGCAGCACCTGCAACATCATGCAGATTGTGGTTTTCTATGCTTTGGTCTAAATGAGTTGCACTAGAAGCACACGAAACTTCCATCGTGTCAGTTGAGTTGCATTTAAACTCCGAAATCCGTAAAGTTGCGGCTTTGTTTCATAGAAATCACAAATTACCACGTGTTTGACATCGATCTGTGGAGGCGGAGCTTACACATTGCTCGCAAGTGATAATACAGTCAGCTTACATTAAATGTGTTATGTAACATGCCTGAAACATCTAACTCTGGTTTGTTTGTTCAGATTAGGTTCCATATGCGTTACAGAAAACTTGAGCGTCTTTTCATTTTGACAGTTCTCTAACTTGTGACAAAGAAGGTGCAATAAAGTAACAAGTAACTTCAGTAGCTTTTATGGTGTGTTGAGCATCGATTCTCTCACAGAGCGTTTGGTGTAGTATGTAAGGTGAGTAGATAATACTCCTGATGTCCATGGTTCGAGTCTGGACAAAATCTTTTCCCAACTTTTTTATCATTCCTCCTCGTTTAGGTTGCATAAGAATTCAGAATCTGCGCTTTTTGGGTTTCAAAGAAGAAGCAATTGTGTTCTGTCGTCCGTAATACGGACAGTGAATAAATTGCACTAAGGTTGCTGTTACTGGATTAGCAACAAGTCGTGTTGCTTGGGTAAATTACTACTTAAGGATAGTTTTTAACAAAATTTTACCTCGAACTGCACACTGATGTTCATAGCCATGTTTAAGAAAGTCTGATCATAACAGGTTATACTGTGCAGTTGTCACAATTTTTCAAGCCTGCGTCCAGAAAGCATCAAGAAGTTGATAAAAACTAAAAACAGTGCTGTAATGGTTCATTACACAACGAAAATCAGTACTGTAATGAACCATTACAGCACTGCTAATTTGGTGTGGGAAAGTGGGCCTTTGCCTGGCAGATTTGCGTGAGGTAAAACAGCTTATTACGATGAGAAATTGCAAAAAAAAAACTTTCTATGCAATTTGTATGGATTCATTAACTAGGTAATAAATAATTCTTAAGAAACTAAATTTCATCACTCATTCCCTAGTTTTGTTGCACAGTACAGACAATCACTTCGAAAATCCGACGTTATCAGGTTCAAAAATTGCTAAATCGTTGAAATTGACCAAATTGACCGTGTGTAACGTTCTCAAACATTTCCGTCGGGGACATACAATCGATCGACAGGATCATAATAAGTGTCGTAGTGAAACTAAGGATCGGAAGTTGCATTTGAAGATGTTGAGAACATTTAAAGCAACCCCTGCTGGGAAGTCGGATAATGATGTCGTCCAAATCATATTGCCAGTCAAAGTACCGTCAGGAGAATTCATCTGCGAGAAGGATTCCGATCTTTTCAGGCCAGTAAGCAGCCCAACAGGATACTAAAGCACAACCTAGTGATCAAAACACGTGGCCGGAAGTTGTATGACGAGGTTCTGACAAAGTACGAAGGCTGCATTTTCAGGGACGATGAACCGTACGTGAAAATGGGATAAGGTCAGCTTTCCGACAAAAGATTTTTAAAGCCACAGGTCGGGGTGATGACTCTAGCAAGTTTAAGTTTGTTTTGCCGATGAATTTGCATGAAAACTGTTGATTTGGCTAGGTATTCACAGCTGTGGGCAAAACAACCAAGGTTTTCGTGACAAGCAAGACCGAGGAATCCGAAATTTACAAGCAGGAGTGCCTGAAAAACTGTGTTCTTGTGTTTAGTATAGCTTACAATGGACCTGTTAAGTTTTGGCCTAATTTGACAAGTTGCCACTATAGCGGAGAATTGCTACAGTGGTATTGAGGCAACGGGGTGAATTTCATGAAAAAGGTCATCCATTTCTCAAATTGCCCTCAGTTCCTCTCAATTGAGAAATTTTGGGCAATTGTCAATCAGAATTAGAAGAAGAATGAAAAAGAATAGAAGGGGTTCGGGATGCAACGGAGATGACGATATAGTGGTAGAAAATGGCCTCTCAAGTTTTTCAATGGACTTTCCAAGATATCAATAGTGGTATTCGAAGAAAGGATCGAGATTTTATTAAAATCAAGTCGGAATAACTTCAACGCCATTTTTCTTTTAAAATGCGATACATATCCTAAATTTTAAGTGCAAAACATTTTCTATTTCAATAACATATTTCCGAGACAACTCCGGTTTCTTGCGTCCAGATATTAAATGACTTAAGAATGATGCTCAAGTATTATAATTTCAAACCAACTACGATGGTATTTCAATATCATTCATTAAAAAACATGAGTGATAATAAGAAAGGTATGCCACTGGTTATTGCGCTGCACGCAGAAATAATCCATGAATGGCTGCATCTGATCAACTACAGAAACTAGTTTTTTAATCACTTTCCACCACTCTAAAGTAATACCACAATCGAACAACTGGTACCGTTCGATCGAACCAGTTGTCATCAATCATTCAGTTTAACATTATTTACCATTTTAACCAGTTGGAGCGGAAGGTTGTTTGATCACTTGGGGATCTTGGATCAAATGCCTTTTTAGTGTAGTTTAACCCCAACCGATTCAACTCCACAAACTTATTTTTAAGAAGTCTGATCTTATAATTAATATAAACATTTTGGAATTTTTCATCAAATCCGGCGTAGCAATAGAAGCATACTTAAAATATGAGCAAACAGTACGATGACACAAGAAAAGATCATTACCATTAGGTGGATTTTCCACACTCAATCCAGTCAGTGACATTATCCAGCTTCACTCGGCTGGATTGCGTGCTCGATCACCGGACAACACAACACCACCGCGCTAGACGATGTTATTGCGACACAACCGCAAATCTGCAAAAGTCACCAGCCAGTCCGAAAAGTGATCAAGCGACGTCGTTGTCTGCAATTGCATAATTGTCGAGCCCCGAATTCCGATTGCTTTTCTTCATTTGAATCTACTGCTGGCTTCCACACGGCCGGCTATGGTTGTTCGGTCAAGCCTCTCGGCACGCTAATTAGTTATCACAGAAAACGATGCTATAATGGTGGTGTTGTGTGAGGTGATGGCTCTGGCCGATTGTGCCGGTGGTGGTGCTGCAGTAGGTATCTGAGATGAAGAGAGGAAGTACCTCTGCTGGATAGTATTGTTGTGATGAGGCAACCTCCGTCGTCGTCGACGTCAGCCAGCGTCGTGTACCACACAGCAGTAGAAACAGAAGTTATGCATGCAATTAGGCAGCAAATTATGAACGATGCTGAAATTTGCATAAACCGCATTGCATTGTTGTTTCGGTTGTAGAATTGTTCGATGTTTGTTATTTGCTGATTCAAGTCACAACAACTCCATGTTGTTCAAATTTGTTTAGGAAGTATTATTCCTCAGTATAGACTACATGTCTGCACAAGTATTTAAATCCTGGCTAAGCTAAGTGACATTGGCATATTTAAGTACATAAATTTGTATAGGGGCCCTACTTCTTCTTCCTGGCGTCCCCACTAGGACAAAGCCTACTTCTCAGCTTAGTGTTCTATGAGCACTTCCACAGTTATTAACTGAGAGCTTCCTCTGCCAATGACCATTTCGTATGTGTCAAGTTGTAGACACAAAGATACTTTATACCCAATGAAATCAAAGAAATTTTTATTCCAAAAAGTTCCTGGAACGATCGGGAATCAACCAGTCCCCCTCAGTATGATCATGCTGGATACCCACGCCTTTACAGCTGTGGCTAAAAGGGTCCATATAGGCGAAGCGGTAAGTTTTTTATGCTAAATTACCAATTGTGCCCGGCAAGCATATGCGGTTGACTCACTAAAAGTAATACATCAACCTCGATACAAATCTTGCAAACACCCTGTATAAACATGTAAAATGGTATGTCCCGCGTATCGGCATCCACCGCACCGCATCATTAGTCATAGCACCAAACAAATGATCACAGTGACCTTTCGCGAGAGCGATCTCCAAACCAGTCGCAGTACAAAGAATCATTAAACCATGCCAAGAATGCTATAAATTTTGCCATATACCATAATCTCGATTCATCCATCACCTCTGGTGGTGGTGGGTTCGTCGCTTTACCAGTAGTAATGGCATTCAACTCCTTCTAGGGTATTTTTTCTAAATATGCATAGCAAACGATTCTTGTCTCTTTCGTTGCGTACTTTCCGTGAGTTTAGGGAATGAACTCGCTCACAAACGACTACGGAAGATTCTACAGCATTTGTATAATGATTTTGTCTCAACATCAGCGTGTTAATTGCCGCAATTCTCAATCCATTCCAAACGGTGCTATTTGACTGAGTGTCACACTCTCAAATTAACCTTAATGGTGTCGTTCAATACCCTGCCACCTAATGGTGGCGCCCCTCAAAAGCAATTTTCGTTTTCTCGATGTTTTTCCTCAACCTGTTTCGGTTGGGGGACGTTGGCTCTGTGTATCGTCGCATCGGGGATGCAACCGAGGTCGATGACAAAAGCAGCGTGAGTGAATCATTACGACCATAATTTTCTCATATTCCGGTTATGCAGTGAGACGCTGGTGAACTGGTGAAAATCCCCAAAACGAGGCGACTGAAATTACATTAGCACGATTTGAGGTTTTGCGGAGTTGGCTTTCAATAAGCTTTGGGAAGAAATATTTCTTTGCGGTGAGATGGGCCAAATGTGGCCTTAACCATAACCAGCAAAAGAACAGCATTCTAACATCAGATCAGAATTTTGGTTTGTCTTAACCCTCGAACAGTCGCGTATTTGACTAACTGCAGCGACACCGTGCTCACGCTGTGTACCACATGCGAGCATTTTTTTATGGTCCGTGTACTTAGTACACGGGCTGCAAAACGGTAAATCGATAAGGAGAGCGTCCAGCATAGCTCTGGTCCTCACAAGTTCCTACCTCATGCTTCCACGGGTCAAGCGATGACAAAGATCGCCAGCTAAGAGTTGTGTGCTTAGCTGGTAGTGCAGCCTGGGCAATGTTGTCCTTCTGACTTCAGCTAGATTGAGGAGGTACGACCCGAGCGTCTGTTCACAAAGGAGGTGCGGCTCAAACAGCGTCTGTTCTGGCATCCAGTGGCTGAGTAAGAAACGCTGCACCACGCCCAGCTAGATGCAAGGTGGTAGCCCCATCAGCATGGTCGTCCCAGTGTTGATTGGGCCGTTAACCCTTATGTGGCCGGCAGGGTACCCGGGTACCCAGCACCCGTTTAAAATACACGGTGTAGAAAAAAGCAAAAAGTTTGCCGGCCACATAACGGTTAAACAAAACTGGCACGATGGCCCTAAGGCAAGACAGGAGTGTTGGCGTAGGCCCAATAAGCCACCCGTAAAAACCCCCATTGCGAATAACATAGGAGAAAATACTACTCGATACAATCGGCAAAGACCCACTCGACGAAATAAGGACTACGATTGGAAACTTGGAACATGAAATTGCAAGTCACTAGGTTTCACAGGATGTGACAGGATAATTTACGACGAACTACATCCCCGCAACTTCGACATCGTGGCATTTCAGGAACTTTGTTGGACTGAACAGAAAGTGTGGAAAAGCAGGCATCGAGCGGCTACCTTCTACCAAAGCTGTGCCACCGCCAATGAACTGGGAACAGGATTTATAGTGCTGGGCAAGATGCGGCAACGTGTGATCGGGTGGCAGGCGATCAACACAAGGATGTGCATGTTAAGAGTTAAGCCCAAGTAACATTTTTCAATCAAATAGACTATAAGAGGTTCTTGAAACCATCATAAAGCCAAAATAAAAGATGTATGGTTTTATGACGGTTTTTAAAACCTCTACAAGACTCATTGGCAATCAAAATGTTACTTGGGAGGGCCGTTTCTTCAACTACAGCATCATCAACGTCCACTGCCCACACGAAGGGAGACCTTATGACGAGAAAGAAGCGTTCTACGCGCAGTTGGAGCAAACATACGATGGTTGTTCGCCGCGTGACGTGAAAATCGTTGTCGGCGACATGAACGCGCAGGTAGGAAGGGAGGAAATGTACAGACCGGTAATTGGGCGAAACAGCCTGCACGCCGTATCGAATGATAACGGCTAGCGATGCGTAAACTTTGCAGTTTCCCGTGGTATGGTAGTCCGAAGCACCTTCTTCCCCCGCAAAGATATCCACAAAGCAACCTGGAGATCACACGATCATCAAACAGAAACCCAAATCGACCACGTTCCAATCGACGATAAATTCTTCTCGGATAAACCAATGTCCGCACATACCGCAGTGCGAATATAGATTCGGATCACTACTTAGTCGCTGTATGCATGCGCTCAAAACTTTCGATAGTTATCACCACGCGTCGAAGTCGAACGCCGCGGCTCAACATCGAGCAGCTGCGTCCAGGTGAAAACACCTGAAGCAGTTGAAGTGCTAATTAACAGCCAAAAGCTTTTGAGCAGCACAGCTTATGCTAATTCAAGGCAGTTATGCATTCGAACTGCTTATGTAGGGCAGCAAGCAGTTGCGTGTACCAGTAAAGCTATGTCATTTAGAATCCGGAATGATAAAATCACGTATATCTTAGGGATGGAATAACAAACATAAAAGGAGAAGCTCTCAAAACAATGGTTATTTATTGTACTTTAATGGAAAAATATCATTGAAATTATTTATTTTTGTTTTTCACACATTTTCTCACTTTTTCAGTGTTGACCTCTCTAAAAATCTGCACAATGGTGGTAAATTTTAGCAACAACCCCTTCCGCACGTTTGTTCAACAATCAGGTCATCTATGCAGTATCCTGAGTGCCTTGACTAGTCTGACTAGGATTCCGAAGAAAAATTGCCAAACTTTTTTTTTATTGCGAAATGAGGGGCAATTCAGTGAATTGAGAAAACGCGAAATTTGAGTGTTTTTTCGTTGATAAACACTACCCATCTGTGACGATACCACTGAACGTCTCCGGCTGTCATGGCAGCTCATCAAAATAGGTAAAACCTCTACATATCCCTTGTGTGCGTTTTTAAAAAACAGCACGCGATTCTTGAGGCTGTCATCCTTGTATGAATTGGTTCTCATCATCTGGTTGCGAAAAAACCATGCTCAGAGTTCGAACTTCTTGCCAAAATTTTCAAATTCAAAGCAGATTTATCAATGAACCCAAGCTTTTTTCTTCCGAGGACACTTCCTTATGCCATGGTTAACAACATCTGTGCACATAACACATAATGGTTTTGACGATATTAACATTTTTCGCGACTGTCGTACCTGACCACGCTAAATTTTCAACGTGTTTGTGCAAGATTTTTTTCCTCCTTTTTTCTTCAATCTGAAATAACTTTTCACTCGTTGCAAGAAAATCGATTAAAAATTCACCATTTAAAGAGGATTAGTGTATGATCAGAGTGCTGCAAAAGAATGATGATTATGTTCATTGAGAGCGCCATTAGAAAATGTGACATGATTCCGGATTCTAAGTGAACATAGCTTTAGGTACGTGGAATGGAGTCGAAGGATCAATTAGTTCGGCGATTGCGTAGAGAAATTTTGGAGGAGAAGAACGAAGCGCAGACAGTCATACTGCAGTATGTGATCGGGCAGAACGTGGTATGTTACAATTAGAAGCGGAAACAGAAGATCTACCTGGTTCAAGAAAATGAACGTGACCTAGAAGAAGCGGTATCTGACGAAATAGCCAAGGGGGAGTTGCTGAGCACATCTTTATTTGTGCCAATTATTTTCAGTGTGCCAACGGGTATTGAATTGTGCCTCAGTGTGCCCCGAAGTGTCACTGCTTGATGATTCAGATTTTGCTTGGCAACTACCAAGACAACCAACTGTTTGTTTTCATTTTGCAGGTCAAATGCACATGGTTGCCTAGTTTTTTTTTACCCAAACTCAAGTGTCAAAATTGTGCCTCAGAGTGCCTCGGTGTGCCACACAGCGTATAAGACGGTGTGCTTGGCACCTCTTGGCACAATGTTCCAAGCGACTAGCCCCTTGGAAATAGCGCTGTGTACTTCTTCGTGCCGCGAACCGAAATGTGCAGGATAAGAATGGAATCTGGGTGAATCATTGCGAGGTGATTGAAAGTTGAAAGGAGCACTTCAAAAAACACTTGAAATGCGTAGGAAACACAGGCACAGATGCTGCAGCAGCAGATACCTAATGATAGTATTTCAACCAAACTCATCAAGGTGGACACGGAATAAATGCTGATTTTTTAGTACACTCTGCAGGACTGTTAAGCTGAGTTTGTGAAATTTGCATTTTGATTTATCGTCGATATACACTGTTTCATCCGCTTACTGTACCAAATATTTAATGCCCTGTTCGTTTCACACCTTCAATCATTAAGCCGTAAATCTCCACACTGTAGCTAGACAGTGCACTGCGTCAAATATGTACAATAATCTCATAACCGAGCCGTCACCTTTTTGAGGAAGCTATTCAACAGCGAGCCGACCATCCCTCCCCAACACACCACCAGTCACCGATGGCGATGAGGGATGTTTGTTTTAATTACTTAACAATTCGTAACAGTTCCCCATTGCGCGTCCACAGCCAGCCGCCCAAGTTGTTACATCGAAACCATTTCAAGTTTACCGCGGTTCAACTTTTAATTGTTGGTGCCTCATAAGCCGCCAAATGCCACGTCCAGCACGAAATCTACATTCATCGCCGCGCTCGGTCTGCATACAAATACAAAAATTTATTAAACTCACTAACTGGTGCGGCGAGACGCGATGCGATGATGGACTGCGGTTGGGCAATGATGGGATTTTGAATGACGGGAGTATATAGGGTCAAGTGGGGTAAGATGCCATTTTTCAAACTTTCGTTGTTTTCAGTGATAATTAACCACATTTGTTAGGCTTTCAAAGTGGTAACAGCAACTAGACAATATTTGCTCGATAGTTCAGCAAAACTTTTCACTAAATTATTGCATTTTCATCGATTTTAAGCGGTTTTAAAAACTGATTCGTAAAACGGAAGTGGTGCAAAACGACCGTCTGTCGTGGGGTAAGATGCCACTTCATGAAAACATTCAAAAATTACGTCCATCAGTTTTCGGGCATTTTGGACTCCTTTTCCCCCCCTCTGTTCCGCTTTTTCGTATACTCAATAAATGGAGTGTTACCCCACCCCCCCCCCCCCCCCGCAAAACGATGTTCGTCATATTTGAGTGACCCCTAACACGGAAAGCGTAGACATCCACAACCATGCGTCTCCATATGCGCTTCAATCTTGTTGGAAACACTTGGCTGGTAATAAAATCACCAGAAAACCTTAATTACAAGCACGGAAAACCGGAAGTTGCCAATTTTCATTGGGAAATCAGAAAGTTTTTCGTGGGTTTGGTGGCCTAGCTTCTAGAAGAATGTTCGATGCAAACATATCTTGACACCATTCAGCTATAGTAATGTTCAAGTCCCATTCAGGAATGATTTTATGAGTTGGGCCATTTTACCCCATCTTGGCATTTTGGGCTTTGTTCCCCTAAGATGTAGACCAGCGGCGGCGAGCGAGCAATGCCTTAGCCGGTTACTTCACGCCCTGCCCTGACACATTGTTGCGTTGGATTTGGTCGACGCACGAGTGGCAAAAAAGCGACAAATACGGCTGTTTGTACTCTTAGGTACCCAGCCACCTACTCTACTCGAGTAGCCAAGTAGGAAGAAGGAAGTTCTTTCGGCGTGGTTCGTCTTGTTCGAGAGTTAGACATACAACAATTGTCTTTTCAGATGTGGCGCTCGTTTTGACAGCGGCAGTCGGTGGTCGGTGGATGTTTCCTGCCTGAATTATTTATAGGAGCAACAACCAACGACGATTGAGATTGGGTTGTCGACCGAGCGGAGTAGTTGAACGCTTATGAACCAACGCTGCTGCCAAAAACTAGGGGTGGGTAATGTCTGAGACATAACCGCAATGTTGACGTAGGACAAAGGCTGGAATGAGGTTCCAACTTAAATATATCAAAATGGGCCCATTCATTTGAAGTCTTAAATCTGCTGATTTTTCGGGTCATTGTTATACGACCTTCGTAAATAAATGCTTCCAGATCGATAGATTAAAATTATCCGATTCACAACTCTTGAGGAATCATTTTCGGTGGTTCTGAAAAAGACAGTTTAGGTAATGGACGATTTTAGAGAGAGAATTATATACATTCATCATGGCACGCTATGCGTGTTGGTTTTCTCTGCTCTGCCATCAAAAATTGGCCCGCCATTTGCTGCCGTGGATGAGAACAATAATAAATCTTGCTTTACTTTTGCTGAGCAATGTAGGTCTCAATCTTTTACTTTTTGATTGCACTAAACTTTTATCGATTGAGGAGGAATATAAACCAATTCATTACTCTTGATTAATGGAATGACTTCCACCTCCACCCTCCTAGACTGATTCAATGAAAATGACGAAAGACATAAGAAGGAACAGCTTTTATGACTTTAGATTAGCAGATGAAGCTCCTCCCATTCGGCTGACTTTCCAGTTTATTCCGTTTGCATGACCCGCCCCGTATGCTCCGGACACTTCAAACGATCAATCAACCGAGGAATGAGAAAATTTTCATAGAACGAATAAAGTAAAGTAACCGAAACATTGGAAGATCCAGATTATTTAAATTCGAAAAATGTTAGAAATAAACAATGTTTTACGAGAAATGGTCCTGATACGATAATGCGATGTGTGGAAACTCAGTGTGGAACCATAAGTGGCCGGCTTCATCATTGTTTCTTAGTAACCAAGCATTCAATCTTTCACTTCTCGGTTGCACCACACTTTTCTCGATTGATGGAATTAATGAATCTGATTTACAACTCTATAATAATATGGTTATCGGTGTTCCTGAAAAGGATTGTTTCATTTATTGGCGATTGCCATGCCACAAATGCATGTTGGTTTTTTTTTCGCGCTAAATGCAGGATGCCACCAGAAACTGACCCGCCGCTTGCTGCCGTCGATGAGATTCCTGGTGCTATCAGCACGATAGCCGTGTGCCACTGCCCAGCTGTCGAGGTGACGTCCATCCTCTTTGACAGATTCAAGGAAAATGATAAAACAAAATTGAGGGCACAGCTTTTATACCCCTAGATAAGCAGTTTAAGCTCCTCCCATTTGGCTGGCTTTACAATTTAGTTCGTTTCCATGCTCCGCCCCGCATGCTCCAGTCGCTCTAAACGGTTAATTAATCGAAAATTTTTTTCGTATGTATTTTTTTTTTCATTTAACGAATGAAGTAATCAAAATATTAGATGATATAGAGTGCTTTATTTTGAATATATTTAGAATTTAACAATATTTTACGAAAAATGGTCAGGATAGGATTGTGTGTTGCTAAATTCCGGATTAAACCATTAGTGGCCGGCATCCTCATTGTTGCTGAGTCATTAAGCATTCATTCTTTGACTTTTCAGTTGCACCACACTCTTCCGGATCGATGGAATGAAATAATTTTTCGATACACAACTCTTGAAGAATAATTTTTGATGCTCCTGAAAAGGACTGTTTGAATAATGGACGATATTAGACAGAAAATGACATGAATTCATCATGCCACGCAATGCACTTAGGTTTTCGCCACGCTAAATGCTAGGCTACTGAAATCTGACCCACTGCTTGCTGCCCTATATCAAATTAATGAGTCGACCATCACTCATTTTACTGAGAAGCGGAGCTGTCTTTTACTTTCGATTGCACTAAGCTTTTCTCGATCACAACTCTGTAGGAAAGATTTTCTGTGGTCCTGAAAAGGACCGTTTGTATAATAGACAATTTTGATGAGCTCACCATGCCATGCAATGCGTGTTGGTTTTCTTCGCGTTGAATTCTGGATGCCTTCGAAAACTAACCAGAAGCTTGCTGCCATGGATGAGTTTCCTGTCCGAGCAGAGAGTCGTCGCTGGATGTTGGTGTGTGCCTCCAACCTCCTTGACTGATCCAACGAAAATGACGAAAGAAAACAGAGGGCACAGCTTTTATACCCCTAGATTAGCAGATGAAGCTCCTCCCATTTGGCTGGCTTCCAGTATATTTCGTTTGCATGCCCCGCCCCACATGCACCAGACGCTTGAAACGGTTTATCAACCGAGAAATGAGAAAAGTTTCATTGACCGAATAAAGTAACCAAAATATTGGAAGATTTAGATCATCTTAACTCGGAAAATGCTATAATTAAATAATGATTCACGAAAAATGGTTCGGATAGGATGAAGCGTTGCTAAATTCCGAATGGAACCATTAGTGGCCGGTGTCATTAGTGCATCATCATTGTTGCAGGGCCACCAAGCATTCAATCTTTCACTTTTCTGTCGCACCACACTTTTCCCGTTCGAAATAATTTTCTGATTCACAACTCTTGAATAGTAATTTTCGATGGTCCTGAAAAGAACCGTTTGAATATTGGTCGATTTTAGATAGAAATTGACATGAATTCATCATGCCATGCAATGCGTGTTGGATTTCTCCGTGCTGCTTGCTGGAAGCCGTCGAAAATTGGCCCGCCGCTTGCTGCCGTGGGTGCGATTCCGGATTTTGCTGCTGCCTTTGCCACCACCGTCGATCAATCCGATGTTCAAACACTTCCTTGGTCTGCCGCGTTAGACAGTTAGAAGGTGAATGTGCAACAGCACCCTTGCCGACAACCACCGCCACCGAGCCGACACGGCCGTCAAACAAGAATGAGCGAAAACGCAAACGAACAAAGTGGGCAGCTCTCGTTCGATGCGTTCACCTCGAGACGACAAAGACAAATGAGGGAAGATGCGAAAAAGCCGTAGCTTTTATATTCGACGGGAGCATCCAAAATGTGCTCGATCGTGATTGGCTGGAATAAACATGGGTTCACTTTTCCCAAATTTTCAATAGTTTGTTATTGAAAAACAGCAAATGTTATTATTTGACATAATTGGTGTAAAGATTTGCAATCGATTGGTGCCAAAATTTTGAAAATTCAGCGAGAAATGGCTGAGTTATTAACGCTCAAAATCTCCACTTTAAACGTAACGCGGCCGATTTCTGAAAATTTAGAATGACACCCGGTATAGAAAAGAGAGACGTAGTCCTACGTCAAAAAATATGAATTTCCTGAAAAGCAAGTTTAACCGGCACTGACTGGGCAATCTGGGCTGGGTTATGGATTGAATGTGCGCTGTGACGTAGAATGAGAGCAAAGCTCACGTAAAAGTTCGCTGACATTTTCTGTGGCAGCAATTTGGTGGACGTCGACCGATCGTTTAAGATGTAGAATCTGCATTTATAATTTGCAAGCGAAATTTATGAATCATTTAGGTGCTGTGAAACTTATTCGCTGTTGGTGATTCGTAAGCATAGAAAAGTGTTGCGTTCATACACTTTGGAGTTAAGTATTTTTCGTATGATAACTGTAGCATATGAAACAATAATGTATTTTTAAGGAGTAAGTAGTTTTGGACAGATTGTATTTGTTATTGTTTCTGGCACGTTTTCTTGATATGAGGGTGCTTCCGATGAAGTTGAGAGGTCGTAAGTTCCACGTACCGATTTTTGTTCGCAAAATTAGTTGCTATTTATTGGATTCAGTTTGTATTATTTTGTTGCAGATCTTCGGTTGCATTTGTTTTATTTTTACGCTTGACTCGCCGGGCCTGACACCAACCCTAACTTCCTGAAGGATCTCCACTTGCACTTAGACGATGGTCAGTCGTCCCTAACATAGGAACAGACGCTGACAAGGGCCGTTTATAACACTGGAAACAGAATCTCAGGTTTCCAGAAACAAACCCAACACCAACCATCAGCCTACGACCCAACTTTCCACAGGGTTGAATACCCGATCTTTCCTAAGGTGGGCAGGAAACCGGTGCCTCAATGATATACTGATGAAATGGGACCTGATAAAATGGGTTTTGTATTATGCGTTACCTAGCTTGTGTCGCAGCAAAAACTAGCTGTTAAAAATCCAAAATATCTTGAATGAGTTTGAGTTATTTTTTCCTTTCAGTCTGCAAAAGGTTACTGTTATAATTCCAAGGAAGATTCTACAACTGTGGTCTCATTTAGATAATGAGTCGGGAATGAATTTTGTGGATAGAAGATGGGAATGGAATAGAGGGGATAGAAAATATAAAGGGGGCATGTGGGGTTAATTTAATAGGCTATCAAGGTAGTTTAAAGAAGCTACCCAAGCAGCACTCAAGTCACAAAGGAGTATCGACAGCGCAGGTTTTTGGTTGTACAGGAGTAACATTCATGTAATTCTAACTAACGGGGCATAATAACTTGAAAATGGCTCGTGTCCAACCAAAACCGTTGACACTCCTTTGTGACTTGCGTGCTGCTTGGGTAGGAGAGTTTCAGAGGCGTTTCAAAAGATTTTGGGGCATTTCAGGAGGTTTGAGAGGGTTTCTAGTGAGTTTTTCGGAGTTATCGAAGGCATTTCAGGAGGTTTCAGAGAATTTTCAGTGGTTTTCGGATGCGTTACAGAAGCGGTTTCGGGAGCTTCGGAGTATCTCATGTGCATTACAGGAGATCCGAGTAGGTATGAGGGGGCTTACGGATAGATTCAGAGGATTTCCAGTAGATTTCCGTAGCATTACAAGCGCGTTTTTGGAGGTTTCGGAGGATCTTATGTGCGTTACAGAGAGTTTGGAGGGATTCCAGGGGGATTCACAAAGATACTTCAGAAAGATTCAAACGGTTTTCAGTGAGTTGCAGAATCGTTACATGGACGGTCTTGGTGAATTACAGGGGTTCCGAGAGAGTTTCAAGCGGTTTTCGGAGGATTTTCAGCGGGTTTCAAAGGCGTTTTATGGGGGATTTCGAAAGGTCTCAGAGGTTTTGACGAGGCTTAAGTTTATAAGAATCCATTTTCGATCACTGTTCTCAGGTGAACTTAAAGGAAGAGACCTTTCAGAGCTTCATAAGTGTTTCAGGTGGTTTCAGAAGAGATTCATGACGTTCCAGACTGATAACGCTTGTAGCCCATACTCAAGAACTCCTTTGACTAAATGGAAAAAAAGAGTTTTTCAATAGATTGTTCTAGCGACAGTCAAAAACAAAAACAGAAAGCAGAGGAATCATTATCAGCTTCATTTGAGCCATTTCATCCTAGTGAGATGTTGGGGTCAGTATGACCTAGATAGGCACGCTGGGCGTGTACTATGGCAGCGTGGTGCGCCAATCCTAATATCCTAGGAAGGTTAAACATATTCCAGGAAATTTCCCAATTGATTTCTTACCGAAATTCCAAAATTTTATTTTTAAAAATGTAGATGACAAAATTTCTAGAGGAGTTCTTCACAGGAGTTCTTAAACAAGGTGTCTTCTCATAAGACAAAATGAAACTCCTTAAGTTTTCCTGGTGTTCCACGGGGGTGGGGGGAGGTGGTGTATTTAAAAAGGTAATATTTCAGATATTTTCCCATTGTTTGTTAAATTGATATACTTTTCAAAACATATAGGGTAAAAACACTAGACTTCTTCCTCCCAAAAGTCTGCTCTAAACTTAGCCATTTCATACATGAAAAAATGAATTTGTATGGAGGGGGTGAAGACTAGAGCAGTGGCGAAATCTTGTGCTTTTACCCCACATAAATATTTTTTTTTTATTCCTTGTTGGGTATATAAGTCACTGCGATCAATTTATAGATCTATTGTGACAAATGCCCCAGTTTTATTTAGCTATGTCAAGTTGACGTATCACCATTGGTATTAGCAATAATCAAACCTTGACTGTAAGCGTGATCCCAACACGGTGATACAGTTCGGATGAACTGCACTACCGCATTGGGGTTTGTTCTCCAGACACCTAAGGGTTCAATCAGCCCCTTGTCGAAGAACCTAATTCTTTTAGCTATAATTGCCGGGCAATGGCATAGCAAATGTTCCGAGTCTTCTGTATCTATGCCGCAGAAGCGACATACATCATCTTGAAGTTTTCCAATTAGCTTCAGATGATACCGGCTCGAACAATGACCTGTTATAAGGCCAGTAAACGAACTAAGATCTTTTTTAGAAAGTTCTAGAATTTTGCGAGTGTTTGAAATGTCCGGCTTTATGAAACGTTTTGACTGCCTCGCAAAAGTGGTGTTTTCCCAGTTGGATTTTATTTTCTCATGTTCCCATGTTTTAAACTCCATTGTGAGAGAACAACCAGACACACCACAAAATGGTTCTGGCCCTATGAATTGATGAGACGATCCAAGTCTTGCTAGCATATCGGCTTGTTCGTTTCCTTCAATTCCACAGTGCCCTGGAACCCAAAATAGCTTCACCTGATTACGGCAAGCTAACTGTTGAAGTGACTGAATACACTCCCATACAAGTTTAGAAGAGCATGTTGCTGATTTCAAAGCATTTAGAGCTGCTTGGCTATCAGACATCATGCAAATTGTTGAATGTCTGTAGTTTCTGCGAAGGCAAATATTACTGCATTCTAAAATTGCCTGGATTTCAGCTTGAAAAACTGTAGGCCATTTGCACATAGGAATTGATACGTTGATCCCGGGGCCAGTCACTCCTGCACCTACTTGATCGTTCAATTTCGAACCATCAGTGTAAAATACGATTGATCCTGGGTGTAGTTCTGGGCCACCATTTGTCCACAGATTTCGCCCAGGATTAATCACTTCAAAAGAGCGTTCAAAATTGTATCTTTTGCTCATCCAATCACTATTATGTAAGATTAGAGAGCCGATACTAATTGTTTTCAGAATACTGAGATGCCCTCTCAGGTCACCCTTAAAGAGTTGTGTAGTTCTTTTGAGCTTAAAAGCACTCTTTGCAGCTTCTAATTGAACAAATTGATGCAGTGGAAGTAGATGAAGTAAAGTGTCAAGCGCTTTAGACGGTGTACTTCGCATTGCACCGGTAATTGAAAGAGTAGCTAATCTTTGAAGTTTTTCCAGCTTCTTTTGTGCTAATCTTTCATTTGTTTTAGGCCACCATACCAGTGACGCATAGGTAATTCTGGGTCTCACAATTGCCGAGTAAATCCAGTGGATCATTTTCGGTTTCAATCCCCATTTTTTACCAAAAGTTTTCTTACTGATCCATAGAGCACTTGTAGCTTTACTAAGTACCTGCTCGAGATGTAAGTTCCAATTTAGTTTACTGTCAAGATATACTCCAAGATACTTGACTGTATTTGAAAGTTCCAAAAAAGTTCCTTTCAATTTTAAGTTTGTAATTGCTATTTTTCTCCGTCGTGTAAATGGTACGATCGTGGTTTTAGAAGGATTTATGTTCAATCCTTCTTTATCGCACCACGAGGAGACCAAATTTAAGGCAGTTTGCATTCTGTTAGTGATAACGTTGTCATATTTACCACGAACTAGTATGACTAAGTCATCAGCGAAGCCAAGTACTTCGAAGCCTTGTGCTTCCAGTTTTTTGAGGAGATCATCAACTATTAAAGACCATAATAGAGGTGATAGCACGCCCCCTTGTGGACACCCTTTTACTGCTCTGACGGTAATAAATGAGCTGCCAAGGTTAGATGAAATCTCTCTTTTAGATAACATTTCTCCAATCCAATCAACAATGCAACTGTCAAAATCACGTCTTGACATAGCATTCCTCATTGAATCGTAAGAAGTGTTATCGAACGCTCCTTCAATGTCAAGGAACGCAGCAAGTGAAATCTCCTTTGCTTCAAAGGATCTTTCCAGTTTTGTAACCAGCTTATGAAGTGCTGTTACCGATGATTTGCCTTCTTGATATGCAAATTGGTTTTGGCTCAATGGGCTTTTTGTTAAATATGACGATTTGATATATTCGCCTAGTATTTTTTCCATTATTTTCAACATAATGGACGATAAACTTATGGGTCTGAAGGATTTTGGTGATGATTTATCCTTCTTATTTGCCTTTGGGATAAAAGTGACTCGCACTTCTCTCCAAGCTGTAGGGATATGGCTTAATGATAAGCTTAATCGGAATAACTTGGTTAAAATAGGTGTTAAGATTTCTTTACCCTTCTGCAGTAGTACAGGAAAAATTCTATCCCTACCAGGCGCTTTGAAGGGTTCAAAGGAATCAATCGCCCATTCAACCTTTTGTTCAGTAATAATTTGATTAGCCAGAATGCATGCATCACTCCTGGCACCTTCTAACACAGTTGATTCATCATCTTCATGAATATATCTCCTGGTTTCATTGGCCTCAGTTTGCGATATAGATGCATTCTGATCAGTGAAAGCAACGATTGAACACGGAAAGTGTGTTTTCATCATTGTTTCTAAGATTTCTTCGGAGCTCTTCGTGAAAGAACCATCTTCTTTTTTAAGAGTTCCAAGACCTATTGAATGATCTTTAGCGAGGACTTTTTGCAATCTAGCAACGATCGGAGTACTTTCAATGTTTTCACATGTGTGCCTCCAATTTATCCTCTTTGACCTTCGAATTTCCCGGTTATAGATTGTGAGGGACTCTTTATATTGTTCCCACTGTTGTGTTCTTTTAGCCCGGTTGAATAACTTCCGGGTTTTCTTTCGCAGTTTTTGCAGGTTACTATTCCACCAAGGAACATCTCTATTTGAAGAGCGTTTTCTTGGTGCACAACTGTCATGAAAAGCCTGTGTAATTATACTCGAAAGTGTCGAAGCGCTTTCTTCAAGCTCATGACGAGAATTTGGAATGTCATTTAAGTTATCCATTCCTGATAAAAGTTTTGAAGTATAAATCTCCCAGTTAGTCTTCCTGGGATTTCTAGTAGTTTCTATGAGTTGACAGCCAGCCTCATATTCAAATAGTATATGCTTGTGATCAGATAAAGAAATTTCCTCTGACACATGCCAATTTTTGATTTTTTTCCGAGAGTGTAGGACTACACAACGTCAAATCCAAAACTTCCTGCCTAATAGCATTTGTAAAGGTAGGTTCATCGCCTCTGTTACATAAATCGATTTCATTTCTTGAAATGAAATCTAAGAGGTGTTCTCCCCTACTATTGATGTCTGTGCTAGCCCAAATCGTATGATGAGCATTTGCATCACAACCAATGATGAAAGCTTTGTTTAGCTTCCTGCAATAAGAGACAAAAGCTGCTACTTCTGGCGGAGGAACATCATCCAAATCTCCCGGAAAGTATGCCGAAGCAATACAAATTTCCGTTTTTCCTTGGATTGTTGGTACTTCTACCATAATAGCAACAATGTCTCGGTCAATAAATTCTGTAATTGGAACTGCATTCACACTTCCATTTACTAAAATTGCAGATCTTGGTGGTAACTGCCCTAATTTATATATTAATTTGGAAGGATTTGTATGGATTCCCATTATCCTACCATTGTTTGTCCATGGTTCCTGGATAAAAGCTATATCCAGTTTACTCTCAGCAAATCTTTTGCAAAGTACAGCTGTTGCTCCCTTTGCATGATGTAGATTTGCTTGGATGAACTTTAGCTTTTTAGTTATCATTTGATCGTACTTTCGACCTAGAATCGTCAAGAATTATTGATTATCTCAACACAATTTGTAGTCAGCCTAGACATAATTGGGTTTTTAATCTCTTAACTCCACGTGGGCCTAGGATTTCTTTGTTTTGATCTACGATCATAACGATATCACTAGTATTCACGTGGGTTTTTAGAGTTATATAAGCCCTCTGATCTAGTCTTTTATACTGTAAATAAATAAGAGAAGAAGAAAAGAATAAGATAAATAAATTAAAAAAAACGATAGTTCAACTAAAACGAAAAAAAAAATAATAATAATTTAAATACAATAAATCAGAACTAACATGAGCTAGATTGAAAAGAAATGTGAAGAAATAGTTAAAAGTAAAAGGAAAAATAAGAATAATAATAATAAAAAATAGAAAAAAAAATCAAGCAAGACAAAAAAAACTTTATTTTTAATAGTTAGGAGCTTTTGACCCCAGTCTCCCCAAAAGTTGTTCTTCGATATTTGCTTTCTTTGTGGAACTAATATGCCACCAACGTTGTGTGTGCGGTCACCTCACCCGTTTATTTCACTCACAACACAACACAAACGAGAACCTGTGATCAAAACACTAGCATAATACTTTTCCACACTTATTGCTAAATAATTGCCAATGCTATTGCCGTAGATGGTGTGCTACATTTGTCTCATACGCGGATACAAAACTTGTAGTCATCACATAAGATGGTTTTGTTATTATTTACAAAACCTCACTTTTCCACTTTTTAGCGGTAGAAAGCATAACTTGCATACAAGTTTATACGCAAGTTTCATGCGGTAGGTTGATAGCTCACTGCTATCTTTTGTTGTTTCCTCCCTGGGTTGTAGAGTACCGCTGGGAGTTAAAACTATATAAAATAATATTATTTTGACACAATTACACCGCGCTGCATACAAAAACACGATACTTTGCACATCAAGGAACACGCGCACTTATCACTCAATAATTATAAAACTACTTTTCACGCTGTATTTTATAACTTTTAGAGCTGATATGAATCGCACTTTTGCAGTATGCGGCAGTGATGCCAAAGCGAATATACTCAAAAATCTGAAAATGTTAAGCAAAATGCGCGAGATTCTACCTAAGAAATTTCCCCAAATAGCTAATTTTATCCAAGTACATTTTTGCTAAACTCCTTCGAAAATAAAACAATAATCAGTTAAGGAAGAGTTCCAATTTTTTCCCAGAGTTCTTTTGAGTCGATTGCAAGGAATTGCTTTGACACGTTCGCCGAAAATTTCTTCCAAAGAGAAATGACATCCAAACACTCTAAAAATTTTGAAAAACATTCAGGATTGGACCGTAATTTCACAGACCATACGTTAAATTGCTGGTTCAGTTTTGAAAATTGATGTTTGTTGTCGGGACGGATGGTATAGTAAGAGATTCCGATGAGAATCCAAAAGAAAACTGGGTATTACGATAGATTATCAACAATCTCTGCTGTGGTACCTCCCGAGATTTTTCCAGAGCTTTTCTCAATAAGCTTCCAGAGTTTCTTGTTGGATTTCTCCTGGAGATCTTTCCAAAATTTATCCAATGTTCATTCAGGAATTTCTTTTAGTGGTTTTCCGGGATAGATTTCCAACAGTTTCTCTCGGGATTTCTGTGAGGTTTTACAGAAATTCTCTTGGATTTCCTCACAGGATCTCGCTTGTAGTTTCTTCCATCATTTCTCTTAGAGGTTTCCAAAGTTCCTCTTTAATATCGTGTAATATTTCCTCCCACTATTACTCCTTGAACTTCTTTTTCAAGACGTCCCAGTTCTTCTCCGGATTTCTTCCAAAGTTTCTCTCGAAATTTCTCCAATAGGTATTTGTGGAGTTTTGCTTTGTCAGTCTTGACAAAATTCAACTGCTATTTAATCTTGTCCAACGATTCGGGATGAAAGTCTCTTTAATAAAGACAAATCAATCAATCAATCCAACGTTTCGGCCGCATTTGGAACCTTCATCAGGAACTCAATTAGCACAGATTCTTAGTCCAGTGTGTACTATTGAACAAAGGTTGTCCAATAGTTCGAATTTACCCTCACAGCAGTTAACGATTGGTATTCGGTAACTGTGGAAATACTCTTCCGGAATTATACTGCCCTGGAATTTGACACCTCGCGCTTGATCGATCAACATTGCTTTGTAGAGTTTCCCGCAAGATTTCATCTGGATTTGTTCCTCTTGTAAGTTTTTCCAGGAGGTACTCTGAGTAAAACTCCTGGAAAAAATCCCTGCAAGAATTGAATTGAAGGAATCCCAAAAAAAGAATCTTGAAATTCCAAAATTTTGAAAAATTTCAACAATAGCTCCATCAGAAAGAAAGTCCAGAATACATTGATTGATTGATTTGTCTTTATTTAAGAGTCTTTCAGCCCTTGGCTGGTTCGTCTTTAATCCAGAATACATTTAGAAAAACTCTGACAGACTTCCCAGGACCAACATCGGAAGGAATCTTCTGAAATCCCGAGAGTTTCCTGTAGCGACTTTGGGGAGAAAACTCAAGAAGATTTCCTGGAGTTCCATGGGAAACACCGAGACGAATCGAGGAAAATCTTCAAGAGGAATCTCGAGAGAAACTTTAGGAGAAATTCGGTAACAACTCTTGCGATATATCAGGAGAGAAACTTTTTAAGAGTTCTCGGGATAAATCTTGGAAGAAATCTACGAAAACTTTTTTGGACAAAACGCAGGAGGAACTGCGGAAAAAATCACGATGGATACCGGAAAAACCCCTGAAAGAAATGTCGGAAAGAAATTCTGTAATATCCTGAAATCCTGAAAGATTCTCAAGGAAGAATCCCAGAAAGAATCATTCAAATCTCGGAAAAAATCCGGTACGAGTCCGGAAGTATCTCCGGGAGAAATTCAAAACGGAATATCAAGAAAAATGGCGTGGAAAAATACAAAAGCAATCCTGCGAGAAATACTGAGAAATATTTCCAAAGAAGTTCAAGAAGGAAACCCTCTCGCAATTTCTGGAAACATCCTTATAACGGTGTTTTTATGTGGAATTCAACTACCAGATTCAACCGCTTCCACAAATATATAATGTTTTAGATTTATTTGAAGGACTTCCAGATTATTTTTTAAGAGTTCTGCAAGATAAATCCAAATTCACTGGTAATAGTTCTATGACAATTCTCAAAACATGTTTAGCCGCATTTAAAAAATAATCTGACGAAACAGTTAACACAAACTTCTACAGAAATTCTGCATGGATTCTTACAAAAAAAACAAAAGAAATGAATACTTGGAAAATATGAATAAGAGAAACATTTCTTAGAATTAAGCCAAAACTTTGTAGAAAATTTGCAAAATTTGCTTCTCCACGACCCTTTCCTCCTCATTTAGTAGGAAAGATGGCGTGTAGCAAGAATGACTACGCATTGGAAATCCATCGCACTAAGTTAACCTTGAATCCTTCCCGATCGGTAACAGGAACGCACCCAAGTTCAGTAGCTCGTCTTTCATCCGATGAACGAGAACAAAAAGTGCTATCAACTCTTGAAAAAATACGGCCTTCAACCAAGCAAAATCCGGTATTCTATCAGATTCTCGGTATCCCATGCAGTCAGTATGAAACATGCGAAACCACTTCATCTAGTCCCCTCAGATCTACACGCCCTTTTCGAAATCGAAATGGCAAAGACCTATCCGGGAAGTTCGTAGCCTGACGAAGGCATGCTTCATTTGCGATCTCCAGCGTCCATTATTCACATACTGGCTGCTGATGCTGGTTTGTGCTGCCCGGCGCAATCCGTATAGCAAACCAGTACGAACGGCATTCGCTGGACTAAGTCCACGTAAAGAGGTGGTAGGAAGCGGGGTCTGTCATGCCGTAAAACATCGGAATCGGATCACTGTGCGCCGCACCGTCCGTCCGTGGTATGTGTGTAGTACCTTTATTAATCGATGGCGACGGTTGCGGCTACTTTTATTCAGGTTTTGTTGTTTTGTCTCTGACTTGGGTAACTGGTTCGAGTGGGTACTGTTAACGAGCACATTGTTGCCCAGCTGCACGTGTGAAAGCCGTACGGTTGCCGTATTTTCCTAAGACAGGCAGCAGGCAGACTGACTAAGCTTTATAGGCAATAGTATTAGGCTACAACGCCACCGACTCTAAAGCATTGAATATGACAAGGTAATGGGTGGTAAGCTGCAGGGCTCCTACCTTCGTCAAGGCAGGCCAAAAAATGCCGCCTCTGGCTTGATATGCCTGGCTGCCATTCACTTTCAGTTTCTCGTTTGATATGAGGCACATGGCGCAGGGTAGTTGTGTTCTTTTAGTCATCGATTAAACTGTATCAAAGCGACACACCAGCATAGAGACTTCAAATCATATAGTTTGGTAGGGGAACAAAGACCAAAAAGGTGGGATAAAATGGTCCAACTCATAAAATCATTCCTTAATATGATTTGATCATTACAATAGGTGAATGGTGTCAAGATGTATTTGCATAAAACATCCTTCTTGTAATCATGCAGACAAATTCACGGAAAATCTTTTGATTTCTCAATGAAAATTGGCAACTTCCGGTTCTTCTTGCTTGTAATTAAGGTTTTCTGGTGATTTGATTAGAGTAATGTGGTAATATGCACCCCCTAAGCAAACATGGCCCTATAGCTAAGATTAAGATGATTTTATAGGTGTCTTGCGTTTTGAAAGTTAGTTTATTTATTTTACTAAGAGACGCCAACTTTTAGTCCGCCAATTTTACCGAATCAAATTAACAATTTAAAAAAGTGTTACGTTTTGGGTGCTGAAAAACTGTTGGGGGCAAAACGCACCTTGAGGTGGGGCAATACGACCTCTGGCATTTTCCGCTTTGAATTCTAATGGAATACCAGGCGGCTCCATCTTACTATTTACGGCAGCAAATGGACGGAGAAGGAGGCGGATGGTAGTTGATTGATTGATTCCATGTAATCAGCGCGCAATTGCTTAAATTGCGTGCGCTTCAAATTAGACAATCTTTCCAAATGTGGAAAATTATCGTTTTTCACGCTTTTCATTCGAATATTCTTTGCAATCTTGGACTTCTCCGGCTCAGTTTTACGTCTAGATTGCTTGCATCGAATGGAACTTCACTTATATAATGAAATAGCGTGAGGGCGTTTTGCCCCGGGGGTGCATATTACCCCAGGTTACCCTATCAGCCATGTGTTTACAAATAGATTGAGAAACTTATGGAGGCGCATGGTTGTTGATGCCTACGCTATCCATGTTAGAGTTCATTCAAATATGACGACCTTTGTTAAGGGGGGAGGGGGTCTGTAAAAGTGTGACACTTCATGTAATAGTAGTATGCATACGAAAAATGATTGGCGTCATAGGGTATGTGTGTCATCAGTAATCTCATGCTCCCATTTTCATCCTATTCGAAAACAAGCGATTACGGCACCGATTGACTCCGTTCTTATTGTTTTCATGGGTGCTCACTTCTAACAAAAAATACAAAAATAAGAAACAAAACAAATAGCGCTTCAATCCTTTGTTTTTCGTGAGATGAAAATGGGAGCCACATGCTTAATAAGGGAACCAATACCCTATTTGAATCCCGTCATTAACCCTCGAGCGATCGCACCGTTATATTTTATACAACACGTTGAAAAAATCTCCCCTATTTTTATTTTGAAATTTCTTTCAATATTTCCTTTTCCAGCAATTTGTTTTTGATATAGTTCTGCTATTGTGTCGGCAAATGGATTGTGAAGTTCTCTTGAAATGTTTTCAGATTTCCCTATGTCAATTTCTTTGGGAATTTCTACGACAATTCCTTTGAAACATATATGGGAAAATCTTTTGGGAAACAAACAGGCTTTTCCTTTAAAATTTGTTTTGACAGTTTTTTTTTTTTGTCGGAAGTGTCTTTGGAAATGTATTCAGTATTTTTTTGCAACACTTCTGTAATTTTGGGAATTGTTTTGGGATTTCCTTGGGCAACTTTTTGTGGCAGGCAATTCCTTCTGCAGTTTCTTTGAGAAGTCTTTCGGTTATTCGTTTACTGTGTGTTTAGCTATTTCTATGCGAACGTGCTTGGAAAATGTTTTGTAAAATTCATCGACAAATTCTTTGGGAACTTCTCTGGCAGTTGTCTTGGTTTTTGAATATTCCTTTGGTAATTTATTTGAGTTTCTTTCGACTGTTCTGTTGTAAATTATTGTATTTTATTTTTAATTCGCAAGAGAATCTATATATATAAAAATGAGTTTGAATTTCCTTTGAGGCAACAAAACTCAAGAACGGCTGAACCGATCAGCATGACTCTGGCACGGTTCGGGTCGTATTCGTGGTGGCTGTGTTTATATGTATAAAAAGTTACGAAAATGAACTAAAAAAGTAAGAAAATTGATTAATAACTGATTTTTCATGAGCTGGGAAGGAAATCAACACGATCGAAATGAAACCGATCTAGAGTGCCGTGCCGTAATGACCCTAACAATTGTCAAACCACCACAACCTGGCAAGACAAAGTTTGCCGGGACAGCTAGTATCTAATACAATTTCCAAAGTCATAACAGACGGGATTCCGATATGAACAATCAATTTAAAGAAAAGATAAAAATTGCCAGAGAAATTCAAGGAAGAATTATCTGTCACATGAATGTAAAAAGGAACTGTCGAAAAATACCATAAGAAATTCCAAATAAATTACCAAAGGGATTAGCAGCGAGATTCAAAAAGAAATTGCTAGAATAATGAAGAACATCTCGTAGAAGTTGCCTGTTAAAATTCAAAAGCAAGTTTCCAAAACAGTGTCCTAACAATACTCCAAAGAAAATACCAAAGTAGTCTTCCAAAAATTGCGAAAAATCCAAAATCCAATAGAAATTGTTGTAAGCACTTCCAAATGAATTATCAGCAAAAAAATCCGCCAAAGGTAATTCCAAAGACATTACCAGAAAAAAATATAGGGAATCTACCGAATCAATTTCCAAACGAAATGTCGTGAAATTGTCCAGTCAATTCCGGTACAAAATGAAGAAGAAGTTTCCAGAAAACTACCGAAGAAATTACCAAAATAATTACCAAAGGAATTGTCAAAGGATATCCGTAAAAAACAGAGAATAAATTCCCAAAGAAATTGCCTTAGAAATTCTAGAAGAAAATTCGGAAGAAATATTCAAAGCCGTTGTCCATGCATTTCCTAAAAAAATACCAAACGATTTGCGAAATAAATATTCAAAACAACAGCTGACACAGTTTCAAAAGCAATTTCCAAGGAAATTCAAAAAATAAAAATTCCCAATGGGTTTTAGAACACTACACCGTCTTCAACCAACGCACAGTGGGAAAAAATAGGTATAAAACGCGAATAAATTCAATATCTCTGCTGGGAGTGGATGGATTCGAAGGAATTTTTGACACAAACTGCAAAAATCTCTACAGTTTCAGATAAGGAGGGTGTCATTCGCCGCACGATGCTGGAAATCAGTGAATTTAGCTCGTTTTACCCCCCTCTCTCTATCATACAGCTTTTTGAGAAAATCCTCATCTATTCCCGACTGGCGCCCAAAATAAATGACTTATTTACCTCGTATTTGTGTAAAAACTTCCATAGTATCGGAAATTTAGCATAGGGTTGGTCCTGCTCTTATCGATTGCGTTCCACTCCGGGCGGAGATACATGTGAAATTTCAAACAAATAGGGGATATCGGGGTTATTTGAAGATATTTCAATTTTTAAAGCCGTGCGGTGAGCCAAATCAGCTCCATTTGATACTACTCATGTTTTTACACAATCACGACTTCAAAAAAACATTTATTTTGCACTTCAGAAATTTTCGAAAAAGGTGAAAAAGAGAGAGAGTGGGGTAAAACGAGCTAAATACATTGACTTCCAGCATCGTGCGGCGAATGACACGTTCCTTATCTGAAACTAGAGAATTTTACAGTTTGTGTCAAAAATTCATTCAAATCCATTCACTCCGAGCAGAGATATTGAATTTATTCGCGTTTTATACCTATTTTTTCCCATTGTGCAACGGTTGTACATATTCAACGATAACTAACATGAGATAATGGAAAACACACGATACACCCAGTGGTCTGGTGGGGAATTTTCCGTTTGACGAAAAGTTTTCACCGACTGGAGTGGAGATCGAACCGACACTCCGGGACTTACGAAACGACCAGACCACTGACACGCCCCTAATCGCCCACGAATTGCTGAAAGAGTTTTCAAAATAATTGGCAAAGAGATTTTTGGCTCAAAATCCTTGAGTGCTGGAGGAGTATCTAGAGGATTTGTTTAAGCAATCCATGGAGAAATTTCAGAAAAAAATTGCTGGAAGCTGGCTGGAGGAGATTCTACATGGATTACTGAAGAAACCTGTAGTATTATGAATTCCTGAAGGAATCAACGATGAAATCTTCAGTTAAATTCCTGTAGAAAATCCAGAACAAATCAAAGGTGCAGTATGGGTAAACCCGTGATATAATTCATGAAATAATCACTTGAGATATTTCTATAAGAGTTCATGGAGAAATTCTTCAATATAATTCCTGGACGGTTGCCTGAAGGGATTCCTGGAGGAATCCGTGGTGTTTTTTTTTTTTGAAGGAATTTCTCGTGGAAAATCTGGGGAAATAAATTTAATAATTCTTTGTAAATATTCAGAAATAAAAACTTAAAGAAATCTTTGGAAAAATTTCGAAAAACACCACTAGAACAATTTCAGAAAGAATCCGTGGAAAAAATTGAAAATAACCTTTACAAAATTTAAGAATTGTTTCTCTGGATTCCTGGTAGAGTTTCTGTAGAAATTGAGATTTCTAATGGAATTTCAGAAGGATTCCTTGGAGATATCTTAATTATTACCTAAAAATATATATGAAGCAACCGTTGGGGAAACTTCTGAAGGAATTCCAAATTACTGATTTTCTGGAGGAATCACTGTAGAAATTTATGTTCTCCGTGGATCTTTCTGGTAGAATCCATGAAGGACTTTCTGAAGAGATCCATGGAATGTATTCTAGAGAAATATTTGGAGAAACCGCTGGAATGACTTTTAGAGGAATCTCATTTCATTTTCGTAATGAATTCCAAGAGAAATGTTTAAAGTAATTAGTGGAAGATTATCTCCAAAAAATCCTTGAAGGATTTACTAGGAATGTTTATACAGCAATTTCGGGTATAATCTCCACGGAAGATTTTCTAGCGCAGTTCTTGGAGAAATTTTGGTAGCAATCTTTAATGGAATTTCCACAATAATCTCTAGAAGATTTATAGAAGATTCCCTGGATGATTTTCTTAAGCAATTCCTGGAAGGAAAAAAAAAAGAAAACTTTGGAGGAATTTCATAAGGAATCTATAAAAAATCTCTTGAAGCAATTTCTAAAGGAATTCGAAGAGGTGAAATCGCTGGATAAATTTCATCCAGGGATTCCATTAGAAGTTTCTTGAAGGATTCATATACAGTTTGGGAATTCTTCTAGAAACTTCTAATGGAATCCCTGGATGAAATGCTTAAAGAATACCTGAAACAATTTCTGAAAGTATACTCGGAAGGTTTTAGACCGAACTCCAGGAAGAATTTCTGCAGGAATAGGAATTTCTAGCTAAATTTTGAAAGAAATCCTTGGAGATTTTCTAAATAATTCACTGAAAATAACCTTTGGATAAACTTTTGAAAGAATCCGTGGTAGTTCCCCAGAGATATTTCTGGAAGAATCCGTGGAGAACTTTCTGAGTACATCAATGGAATGAATTCTAGCGAAATGTTTGGAGAAACTGCTGTAATGATATGAAGAGAAATTTCAGAAGGAATCTTTGAATGAATATCTGAGAAAAACAATCATGGAGGAATTGCCGAAGCATGCAAAATTTTCGTAATGAGTCCCAGGAGAGATTTTTAAAGTATAATTCGTGGAATATTTTCTGAAAGAAAATCTATAGAGGGTTATCGAGAAATGTTCATACAGAGAATAGAGATTTCGGATGCAATCTCAACGGAAGATTTTCTAGCACAATTCTTGGAAAATTTTTCGAAGGCATGTCTAATGCAATTTACAAAACAATCTCTAGGAGATTTATGGAAGAATCCCTGGATTTTTTTATCTGTATTAACGAGATTTTTAGCCCTGGGCTAATTCATCTCGGGACCCATGCTTTACTTCCCTTCCGAAGGAAGAACTCACATTTTTTGCAAGTTTGTCGGGAGTGGGATTCGATCCCAGGTTCTCGGCGTGATAGTCAAGTGTTCTAACCATCACACCAGGTCCGCTCCAACAATCCCTGGATGATTTTCTTAGGGAATCCCTGGAACAACTTCCAAAGGAGATTTGGAGGAATTTTAAAAAGGAAGCAGTGGAAGATTGTGTAAAGAAATTCTTGGAGCAATTTCGGAAGGAATTCAAAGAGAGATTTCTATAGGATTCCGTTGAAAAGTTTCTTACAAAACTCTTTGTAAACGTTCTTAAAGAAACCCTGGAGAAATTTCTGAAGAAATTCTAGGGTAGATTTACAAAAGAATCAGTTGAGTGATTTCCAAAAGATCTAAGAAGGTGTCATTGCTGATATTTTCAAACGAAACCAAATGGTGGATTTTTTGAAGGATTATTTTGAAAGATTTCGTGAAACCCTGTGGAAGAATTTCTGAAGGAATAATTGGAGAAAGTTCTGTTTCAGAATGAATCTCTGTAATATTTTGGAGGAATATTCTAAAATAACTCTATATGACATTTCTGGAGAAACCCCTTGTGGTATATCTGAAAGAATCTTTCTAGGAATTTCTATAGTAATTTTCGAAGAAAAATACCTTGGGTTATATATTGGAAGAATCCAAGAAAGAGTTCCTGGAAGAATTCATTGAGGATTTTTCAAATGAATCCCCGGAGGAATTTCTACAAGAATTTTAAGAAAACTTTGTGAAAAGGCTCTGGAAAAGTTCCTGAGGATATACTGAAGAAATCACAGGAAAACTTTCTGAATATTTTAGAGAAATTTCCCAAGGAATCTCTGGATAATGTTCTGAAAGAATCTTTGGCTTTTTATTGATTTCAAGTATTCACTGTAGTGGTTAAAAAACAAACGGTTGATGAACATCTTTTGAGAAGAAATCAAGGTCAAACATTTCATCAAAATATGCGCTAACTTTGACCGAAACCATGAACCACATCCTCAACAGGCGTCAGTCAAAACTTGAATGACCGGTATCTCGAACCACAATCAAACAAATATAAAGCACATACCAACGGTGGAGAATTCGTATTAATAGCACTTCTAAATGTCACAAGTCGAACCACTTTTGACTCTGTCTACTCCTTCTTGATCCATTCTATACCGCTAAAGTCAATGTACCACCTATAACTGAGCCATCGCTTTGTTCGGTACAAAATTTGAAGTTATCTTCAAAAGTATCTTAATTGAATCACCAAATTTATCACTTAACTTTTCTTTTTGTTTCTCCTGCAGAGGCATCCGCCGAGAGGATGTCTGCTATCAGACATCGCCCTCTGGCAACACAAAACGAGAGCGATGACAACTTCACGGACGACGAGAGCACCCCACTGACCCAGGACATTTATGGCGGAAGGTGAGTCCCAATAATGAGTACAACCTAATTCAACCCAATTTCATTCAAACAAAACATTACCGAAATTAGACGAAAATTATCCAATTTAAGGAAGCAATCGATTGCCACGGAATTCTCGCGTGGTGATCGCTCTGATGGGTTGCCAATTGGATCGTTATGGCAGAAAACCACGCGGAAATCCTCGCGTCCAATCCACATTATTGGCAAACCCATTCTGGGTGATCTCGTTAGGCATGACCTCAGTAGCGCCTTTCCGCGATCTAGCCCCATTATATATAGGTGGAAATTGCTCACCACAGTCGGACCAATCGAAAATAACTTGATATTATTGCGCGAACACCCGTCAAATTACGGGCCTGAATTGGTTTTGCACGGTTTGAAGGGGAGCCTGCGAGGTTCCTTTCGCTACATTTTTGCTGACGTTTGACAAAGTTGGGGCATGAAGGAAAGGTTCGGGCTGTGGTGGTGGTGAATAAATTACTATTTAATTAGCCAACCGGTTTCCAATCGGTGTAAATATGTAGATCAAACGGAATGGAATCTGGTATGCGAATGATAGATTTTTTTTCTGCCGGTCGGATGGAAGGATGGAGCTGTAGTGGTTGGGTTGGGTCCCAAGCGCCGTCGACGACTCCGACGAGCACCACAGTCATCCAAACTATACGCACGCGTATAAAAATCGTTTCAACCTTGACCTGCGCCGCCGTTCGTATGGTGTGTAGTCGCACACTCGAGAAAACGTTCGGACATGTGGGACTGGTCAATTGAATAGGCCGTCCTTTCACTTTCAGTGTTGTGTTTGAGACGATGAATGAAGAGACTCGTCCGACTGTAGGGTACTTTATGCTTAAGTTCAAGTTTTAGCTGTAAAGGAATGTGGGTTTTATATTTACCAAAATGTAGTGGTAAGCATACATAGCGTAAAATGAATACATGAATGCAAATGATTAGAGCTTCGATGAATTGAGCTTATAGTTTTAGTTTTCCCACTACTAGATTTTTAGAGGAATTTGTAAAAAGATCAAAAATAAAAATTACTTACAGTATTCTGTCGAAATATTGAATAACTAAATTCCAACAGATTTCTACTTAATTAAGACAAATGAGAAATTTCTACAGAAATTTCCAGCAGAATCTCCAGAGAAGTTTCTGGAGGATTCTCCAGAGTAATTCCCGGATCAATCTCCAGGAATTCCTGTGGGAATCTACATATAATTTTCTGTACAAATTTCCAGAGAAATCTCAATAGGAATCTCCAGAGAAATTCCTGGAAAAAAAACCTGTAGAGGAACTCTTGGAGGATTATCTAAATAAATTCCTCCATAGGAATTGTTGGAGGAATATGTAGAGGCATATTCACAGCCATCCCTGGAAAAACTCTTCAGGAATACCTAGATAAATCCCCATAGAAATTCCTGGAGAAATCTTCGCAGGAATTCCGAGAGAGATCTCCACAGGAGCTACTGAAGGACTCTCTACAAGAATTCCGGAATCTCCGGAGGGATTCCTGGAGGAATTTCCGGAGGGATTCCTGGAGGAATCTCCGGAGGGATTCCTGGAGGAATCTCCGGAGGGATCCTGGAGGAATCTCTAGAGGGATTCCCGGAGAAATTTCTAGAGGGATTCCCAGAGGAATCTCCAGAGGGATTCCCGGAGGAATCTCCAGAGGGATTCCTGGAGGAATCTCCAGAGGGATTCCTGGAGAAATCTCAAGAGGAATCTCCGGAGGGATTCCTGGAGGAATCTCCGGAGGGATTCCTGGAGGAATCTCCGGAGGGATTCCTGGAGGAATCTCCGGAGGGATTCCTGGAGGAATCTCCGGAGGGATTCCTGGAGGAATCTCCGGAGGGATTCCTGGAGGAATCTCCGGAGGGATTCCTGGAGGAATCTCCGGAGGGATTCCTGGAGGAATCTCCGGAGGGATTCCTGGAGGAATCTCCGGAGGGAATCCTGGAGGAATCTCCGGAGGGATTCCTGGAGGAATCTCCGGAGGGATTCCTGGAGGAATCTCCGGAGGGATTCCTGGAGGAATCTCCGGAGGGATTCCTGGAGGAATCTCCGGAGGGATTCCTGGAGGAATCTCCGGAGGGATTCCTGGAGGAATCTCCGGAGGGATTCCTGGAGGAATCTCCGGAGGGATTCCTGGAGGAATCTCCGGAGGGATTCCTGGAGGAATCTCCGGAGGGATTCCTGGAGGAATCTCCGGAGGGATTCCTGGAGGAATCTCCGGAGGGATTCCTGGAGGAATCTCCGGAGGGATTCCTGGAGGAATCTCCGGAGGGATTCCTGGAGGAATCTCCGGAGGGATTCCTGGAGGAATCTCCGGAGGGATTCCTGGAGGAATCTCCGGAGGGATTCCTGGAGGAATCTCCGGAGGGATTCCTGGAGGAATCTCCGGAGGGATTCCTGGAGGAATCTCCGGAGGGATTCCTGGAGGAATCTCCGGAGGGATTCCTGGAGGAATCTCCGGAGGGATTCCTGGAGGAATCTCCGGAGGGATTCCTGGAGGAATTTTCGGAGGGATTCCTGGAGGAATCTCCGGAGGGATTCCTGGAGGAATCTCCGGAGGGATTCCTGGAGGAATCTCCAGAGGGATTCCTGGAGAAATCTCAAGAGGGATTCCTGGAGGAATCTCCAGAGGGATTCCTGGAGGAATCTCCAGAGGGATTCCTGGAGGAATCTCCAGAGGGATTCCTGGAGGAATCTCCAGAGGGATTCCTGGAGGAATCTCCAGAGGGATTCCTGGAGGAATCTCAAGAAGGATTCCCGGAGGAATCCCTAGAGGGATTCCCGGGGGAATCTCTAGAGGGATTCCCGGAGGAATCTCTAGAGGGATTCCCGGAGGAATCTCTAGAGCGATTCCCGGAGAAATTTCTAGAGGGATTCCCAGAGGAATCTCCAGAGGGATTCCCGGAGGAATCTCCAGAGGGATTCCTGGAGGAATCTCCAGAGGGATTCCTGGAGGAATCTCCAGAGGGATTCCTGGAGAAATCTCAAGAGGGATTCCTGGAGGAATCTCCAGAGGGATTCCTGGAGGAATCTCCAGAGGGATTCCTGGAGGAATCTCAAGAAGGATTCCCGGAGGAATCTCCGGAGGGATTCCCGGAGGAATCTCCGGAGGGATTCCCGGAGGAATCTCCGGAGGGATTCCCGGAGGAATCTCCGGAGGGATTCCCGGAGGAATCTCCGGAGGGATTCCCGGAGGAATCTCCGGAGGGATTCCCGGAGGAATCTCCGGAGGGATTCCCGGAGGAATCTCCGGAGGGATTCCCGGAGGAATCTCCGGAGGGATTCCCGGAGGAATCTCCGGAGGGATTCCCGGAGGAATCTCCGGAGGGATTCCCGGAGGAATCTCCGGAGGGATTCCCGGAGGAATCTCCGGAGGGATTCCCGGAGGAATCTCCGGAGGGATTCCCGGAGGAATCTCCGGAGGGATTCCTGGAGAAATCTCAAGAGGGATTCCTGGAGAAATCTCAAGAGGGATTCTTGGAGGAATCTCCAGAGGGATTCCTGGAGGAATCTCCAGAGCGATTCCTGGAGGAATCTCAAGAGGGATTCCCGGAGGAATCTCCAGAGGGATTCCCGGAGGAATCTCTAGAGGGATTCCCGGAGGAATCTCTAGAGGGATTCCCGGAGGAATCTCCAGAGGGATTCCTGGAGAAATCTCAAGAGGGATTCCTGGAGGAATCTCCAGAGGGATTCCTGGAGGAATCTCAAGAAGGATTCCCGGAGGAATCTCTAGAGGGATTCCCGGAGGAATCTCTAGAGGGATTCCCGGAGGAATCTCCGGAGGGATTCCCAGAGGAATCTCCAGAGGGATTCCTAGAGGAATCTCCAGAGGGATTCCTAGAGGAATCTCCAGAGGGATTCCTGGAGGAATCTCCAGAGGGATTCCTGGAGGAATCTCAAGAGGGATGCCTGGGGGAATATCCAAAGGGATTCCTGGATGAATCTCCAGAAGAGATCCTGGAGGAATCTCCGGAGGGATTCCTGGAGAAATCTCCAGAGGGATTCCTGGAGGAATCTCCGGAGGGATTCCTGGAGGAATCTTCGGAGGGATTCCTGGAGGAATCTCCGGAGGGATTCCTGGAGGAATCTCCGGAGGGATTCCTGGAGGAATCTCCGGAGGGATTCCTGGAGGAATCTCCGGAGGGATTCCTGGAGGAATCTCCGGAGGGATTCCTGGAGGAATCTCCGGAGGGATTCCTGGAGGAATCTCCGGAAGGATTGCTGGAGGAATCTCCGGAGGGATTCCTGGAGGAATCTCCGGAGGGATTCCTGGAGGAATCTCCGGAGGGATTCCTGGAGGAATCTCCGGAAGGATTCCTGGAGGAATCTCCAGAGGGATTCCTGCAGGAATCTCCAGAGGGATGCCTGGGGGAATATCCAAAAGGATTCCTGGATGAATCTCCAGAAGAGATCCTGGATGAATCTCCAGAAGAGATCCTGGATGAATCTCCAGAAGAGATCCTGGATGAATCTCCAGAAGAGTTCCTGGAGGAATCTCCGGAAGAATTCCTGGAGGAATCTCCGGAGGAATTCCTGGAGGAATCTCCGGAGGAATTCCTGGAGGAATCTCCGGAGGAATTCCTGGAAGAATCTCCGGAGGAATTCCTGGAGGAATCTCCGGAGGAATTCCTGGAGGAATTCCTGGAGGAATCTCCGGAGGAATTCCTGGAGGAATCTCTGTAGGAATCTCTGGAGGAATTCCTGGAGGAATCTCTGTAGGAATTCCTGGAGGAATTCCTGGAGGAATCTCCGGAGGGATTCCTCCCAAGTAACACATTTGTCACCGAAGAGTCACGGCGGCGCAGGTTTTTGTTGCGCAGAAGTTACTGTGACTTACTTCTAGCAAGTAAGTGTTTATTTGTTAGAAGTAAGTCACAGCGACTTATGCGCAACAAAAACCTGCGCCGCCGTGACTCTTCGGTGACAAGTGTGTTACTTGGGCTGGAGGAATCTCCGGAGGAATTCCTGGAGGAATCTCCGGAGGGATTCCTGGAGGAATCTCTTTTCGCATGACACTAATAAAATACACTCAGGATTGAGTTTATTGCCAAATTGAATCAAAATCAGTGACTCAAACCTCAACAATTGAATCATGTTTCGGCCATTCGGAAATTGTACGTTGTATTGCCATTCGGCACACAAAAAGGTTAATCAACTCGAATATGTCCATACATTTGCACGCCCACGCACGGATCGGACAGTTTATCGTTGACGCCTACTCTATTCTGAACACTGACCGACGAGTAGTACAGATGTGTACCAATCACGTCAGAACAAAATAATCATCATACTTTTACTCAACTCACGAGAGCACGCAATTACACGAAGATATGCCAGGCCAGGGCAAAATACCCACCGAAACCGCACCAGAGGTAACCAGCCAAAAGTGGTGAAAATGATGATCATCGTGATCAAGAAGCGTGTGCGCTCGGGCTCGTTTGCACAAAGTGTGGCAAAACAGCCAATAGAGGAGGTAGATAATAACGAGCTCGCACGGTGCGGTCCACGATTGGATGGTGGTGGCGAAGACATTATGTAAATTTTATTGCCACAAGAGAAATGGATCATGATGTGCGTATTCGAGGAGGCTCGGTGCATTGCGAGCCCATTTATCTTTGTTTAAATCTATAGAAAACCAACTGACACGTCATTTTCTGTATAGAGTTGCTGTAAATGAAAGTTTTTTTTCTCTCTTGTTGTATGTGATGAGAATTGCTGAGATTGCAACTTTATTTGCCTGTCAAGCACACACAGTGTACTCATTTGCCGGGTTGCACATTGAACTTGGCAAAATTGTGGGTTGTTGAGCGTTGTTTATGTCTTTATGAGATTACCAGCCCGAGGCTGGTTCATATCAGCTCTTGGACGTTTTTCATCATCTTGTGTTTTTCTTAACCGACCACGACTACTAATGCACCTACTGATGAATTTTGTATTTCGTATCAATCGATAATACTACTTTACAAACTAGAACGAATTTCATGAATCTTCGACTAATATGTTTTGATTTTAAGAAATTGATAACTCAAGTCACGCCCCTCGTGTTAGTGAATGCCAGCATTTACTAAAAATGAGTAGCTGATAATTTGATAGATTTATACAATGCTTGCACAATGTCTCGATGCAGATCTGATCCTTAGTCTGATCCGGATTCGTTTTCGTTCGTTTATTGCAAATCAGAGTCAGCGGTGCTGACTCAGCACTGACCCAGATTTAAAATCGAAAGCATTTCAATGCGTATGATTGATCGGTCAATTTATGCACGCAAAACTGTGCCAAAAATCTACCATGTTAGTTTGGTAAATTCATTCTGCATCTATTGCGATTACTAATTTAAATTAATGAACCAATAATAAAATAAGGCACCATTTCCAAGCCAATTATTATGTGCACCCCCTCAGTCTTTCAATTTGGATTATTAGTGATTACGTGTGAAATTTCCATACAGTGCACGTGCAGCCAAACCATAATAGATTACTTCACTCATCTATTATCCACATACCACTGACTGACGTAGGTTTTGGTTGACTGGGTGACTGACTGACCGAATGCCTGAGGTATTTTGGGAGGGTTTTAAATTAATCTAATAGTAGGGCCCAGATATCCGAAGCGGTAAAAGCGCGGGTATTCAGTAACACCATGCTGAGGGTGACGCATTAGATTCCTGGTCGGCCCAGAAATTTTTCATGATGGCAATTACCTTGACTTCCTTGAGTATAGATATTTCCGTGCCTCATAATAAGGGATTTTATCTAATTCCCGTCTAACTAAGCAGAGACTAACAATGATCTAGTTTATTCTTGCGCCTGCCCTAATTTCTCCAGGCCAATTCCATATCAATTGCTAATTTATAAATAAGCTCCCATATCACGTAAAAAAATTGTAAAAGAACTATAATTTTCTTAACATAGTAAGATTGAATAATTGTCCCTCATATTCTGTTTCCGTCTAGTCCACGTCTATATCGGGCACAACCTGAATTCAATTCCCGGCACACCTTCTACGTGACACTATTGGACATAGGATGGTCAAAAATTATGATTTATCCATAGGTGTTTAATCGTAAAGTCGATCGAATTCTTTTCAATTCAAACCAAAAAATGTGTTAAAAGTACTTTTCAGCAGAAAGCTTTTAAATTGAAATGGACGTAGCTTTAGAATAATAACCAAAATAGTTCAATAAATATTGTTGCCCACCACATCATAACACCCCACCACAGTACAACAAAGAAATCTTTGTGGTTGCGAAAAACGATGTTTCGTTGCATAAATCAACGCACACATCCCAAGTAACAATTTCAATTCCTTTTAGATTTGACTATTTTTATGGTAGCTTTATCACAGCATGACCAATTCATGGAACATTTGTAGTTGTTTTTATCAAGAGAAAACAATCTTCGTTCGTTTGCGGTTTTTAAGTTGTCTTCAAGTTAATGTTGAAATTCGCGCATAAAACAACTGAATTTACAAGAGCATTGAATCTTATAATAAGTTTTAAGGCGTATTTGAAGTTATTTTCAACACATAACATCAACATATTTTATTAAAAGTTTATGCTTCGTTAATTCAAGTACATTTTATCTGACTAATCCTCCTTTAAAAACTTCTTGAAGCCTTCTATTCTTGAGCTAGAGCCATCACTCTGGAACAAGAACTATGCGAAATAATAATAATACAACGAACTATTTTATCAATTCAAATAATGAATGTAACAAATTGGTTGAAAAACCTCGTTCTCATGCAAATATAAACACATAAACATGTTTGCTCACTGATAATTTAGCCATTCTTGTGCTAAAAAGTAATCATGTCAACGAAATAATGATTTTACGGCCAATCAAAAATGCGAGTAGCTGGCTGCTGTCGTCCTGCCTTCAACCAGTTCCTCACACAGGCCACAGCTATGCGAATCGAAAATGGAATGGGTACTTACTGTGACTCTGCTGAAGCTCATGCCAAATAGTGTAGTTTTAGAAAGTTGCACTTCATTATTAATTGTAAAAATACAGGGAAACAAAATAGAAATAGCACACCTTGACGCGAAATGTACAGAGACAACTTTCTAGCATCGAAAACGTAAACAAACATTTGTCAAAGTTTGAATTTAAGACGAACAAATCTGCCTTAAGATCATAACTAGTAAAAACAATCTTCAATAAAGGCTGTAGCTTTCATGCAAGGTGACTCGGTTCCATCATTGTTTTGAGGGGGTTTGGATTAAAGGTAATAACAATTGATGGCGGCTGCATGAGTTTTGTTCGCTTGGAACGGCAGCCATGTTTAGATAGAATTGAAAAAGTGGCGTAGCCTTTTGTTTTTATAGGAAATTTATGTCTTCGTATATTAATGATTGATATTATTTTTGGGGCGCTTTGTTATTTTCGTATGTTTTGGGCGGCATATCAACGAAAAAATGGGTATGGCACGGAATATTTTGATTCCCTGTCATCAATGACCTGTCAGGCAATTTTAATGCTTTAGCCATTTCAATTTGATAAAAATTAATTTGCAGTTCAATTAACATTTCATCCATGAAACAAAATTTGTTTGCATCTGCATAATGCTTGGGTAAAAAATTTCATTTATTATGCACTGTTGACACTTTTGAGAAAGACAGCTATAAGATCAACATGCTTTAAGCTATCCTTGTTAAAGTTTTATGAAGTTCTTATAATCAATCATCAGTGCAAGTACATAAATACAACTAGTTTCAAAGCAGTCTTCGAAAGCAGCTTTGAAGATCTCCTGAAGAGTGGGCCAGATTAGTCTTATGGATGTTTTATGCCTATTTTATCTCGGATTTGCAGAACAAAGAGCTTTATTGCTAAGTTTTATTATTCTATCTTAGAAATTACTTCAGGATTGCCACAAAAGTATAATTGTTACTTGGGATAAGTGGAGTGAAATCGAAATGAGAAATTGCGCGTATTTATTCGATTCCCAGTCCTATAGGATCTGGTTAGTGAAAGTCTACATTTTTTGCTTGTATGTATGTATGTACAGGGGATGGCTAAAATGTTTGGGACAGGCAACTTTTTTTCTCCCACAAAAAAAAATCAACATGCAGTAACTTTTCATAGAGTGCATCAAAAAATCTCAAATTTTGACTGTTTGCCAACCTATTATATGTGCACCCTTGGTACAAATTTGGGCTCGATTGATCAATTTTTCGCGAAGTTATAACCGATCGGGTAAAACACTATTATTTAGATAATTCATTTTTGAGCTGTCATATTTCGGAAACCAGTGAACCGAATTGAATGATTTTTTTAACGTTTATCAACAATATATTGATACTTAATACGACGTAACAAAATGTAATATTTTCTCACGGCCAATTAAGTTATACCGGGTTGAAATTTTTACTCATATAGAGAAAAATAAGTCAAATTTACAATACCACACAAAAATTACTAAATGTGTTCTACCTTCAATCTAAATAGGCTCTAATATATCTGATTAGAGATAACTTGAGAACAGAAGTGGAAAATCTTTGGATATCAACACTAAAATTTATTGACATTGATGTAAAAAAATTACATGTTTTTCGAGAAAAATCCAAAAAGTGTCAATCCATGATAACTTTTTTCAACGTTTAAAAAATACCTATGTTTTAATAGTTTGTGAAGCAATTACATGTTGTTAGTGTACGTTCAAAATTTCATTCAATTCGGTTCACTGGTTTCCAAGATATGACAGCTCAAAAATGAGTTGTCTAAAAAATAGTGTTTTACCCGAACGGTTCTAACTTTGCGAAACATTAATCAATCGAGCCCAAATTTGTACCAATGATGCACATATGATAGGTTGACAAACAGTCAAAATTTGAGATTTTTTGATGCACTCTATGAAAAGTTATAGCATGTTGAACTTTTTTGTGAGAGAAAAAAAAGTTGCCTATCCCGAACATTTTGGCCATCCCCCGTATGTATCTTTTTGCTTGCATCTGATGAGCCATTGTTGGCAAAGATAAGTTGAAATATCTGTAATTATTGGCTATTTAACGTCTGATATGACAGGAATTAGCGCATATGCCATTTTCAGATGTTAATCCAGATATGTACACATTCAGGGCTGTTACAAAAGTGTCGATTTGAAAACCGCAAAATCCGCGCCAAGCCATTTGAAATCCGCGCCGAGGTCATCAAATCCGCGCCAGCACAAAACATATGGCTTTGATAACTCAAACATATTAAAAGCCAAAATTTTTAAGAGAAAATCAATTGATCAATTAATAAGTTCATTTTTAATTACTAATCCATGACTTCTTCTACTTCAAACAAGAGTTTAAACATGTTGCAAAAGGGCTTATTTTTTTAATTGCAATAATATGTTTTGGATCAATGATTCTGCGATTGCTTATCAATCAGTGCCTACTATTTTACGAGAAAAAGGCAGCAGTTTGACGAAACTTTTGAAATAATTTATAGGTGATCAATCTTATAATAGAAAGCCTGAAATCCCAGAAGATCATTTAAGAATTTTCAAAAACTTTTTGAGAAGTTCAAGGATTACTTTATGCAGAAACAAATGGAGTAATACTAGTGAAATTTTTGATTGAATCACCACTGAATTTTATTCCTTAGGACGATATTTATAAAATGTTCTGAACATTAAGCAAGAGATACTTGAAAAAATATAAATTCATTGGATCACTGTGATCACTATGATAAGAGTTTCTGGTCACATCGCATCCTTGGAAATTAGGATTGAATGGATATTTCAGCAAAATGTTCTTATTCTAAAGATTTCGAAAGCTTCAACATTTTTTTCAAGTATGTATTATGCAAAAAAAATCTACCAAGAAACCCTTTAATAACTGTGCCCCTCACAACGGGTGCTGGAAATCATAGTTTTAGCAAAACAAATTGTTTCGCAAGTAGTAATAACTGATTCAGGAATTCGTCAATTCTGTCTTTCTGAAACTCATCCATAAAGAATCAAGAAAATCTTGCATGTTTAAAATCGCTAGAAATTTCTAATGAATAATATTCTATCCAAAGTTTTTAAAGTTTTTTCCATGGAATTATCTAAGAATGCAATCATAAAAAAACTCCAGGACGTCTTACCTGTATCTTTTTTATTTTGATTTCTTACGACACACACAGTCTACCAAACCAATGATTTTCTCTACAAGATTCTGTTAAGTTTGACTACTAAATTCAACCAAATGTTTCTCTAAAACTTCCAAAGAGATGTGCAAATTCATAAAAAAGATTTCAGAATCACCAAAAATCTTGCCATTCTATCCAAAATTTTAGTCAAAAATTGATTTCGGGGTTAGGACAGAAATAACTTCAATAGTTTCACTTAAAAATTCAGAAGAGAATCTTCTCTGTTTAACCAATGCGTATACAGTATGCGGCAAGAAAAAATGCGAAAGTGTTTTTCAACTTCAAACCTCATTTTCGTCCATTTGACATTAACCAATCTATGTTTCAACGTTCCATGATCTATAATAGGCTAGTTTTCTGAAAATTTAATTAAAAAATTTCCCATTTTGGTCACTAACCTTTACAGAGCGGCGCCTGACGATGAAGACAACCAGAATTTTCAAACCGCAGAAAATCACACAGGTCGCTGAATTTCGCATCTGATAAAACGAAATTTTTGATTTTCTCTACAATATCATCAAATATATGTACTTATTTCATCTGGTATGTGAAACTACATGGCTCTGGATCAGTGTGGTCTGGTTGTTCGTCGAATTTGAGCTAATTTTGTTACTGTTATAGTCATTTTGTTTAATGACCATTGGGCGCGCAGTTTATTGATATCCGCTTATTAGGCCTACATTATCACATGTTAAACATCAAATATGTTCATTTTTATTTCACAGTGCTAGAATATAGACATTGACTGAAACACTGTCATGAAAAAATAGTCATATATATCCCATATTTAGCGTGTAATAGTGCCTTGAACTTTTCGCATTTTTTCCTGCCGCACCCTGTAGTGCAGTGTAACTTTAGCACTCCAAACTGGGGACTATTAACACTGATTTTAATTAAGCACAACATTCCATAACACTAATTTGAAAACGTTCTTTTTCTGGTTTCGATCAGCTACTTGTCTAAATGTTTGATGTTAGTGCATTTGAAAACCATTTCCGCAAAATCCGCACCGAAATTAGCAAAAACGCGCGAAACGCAAAAACCGCGAAAAACGCAGAATCCGTGCCATCTGTAACAGCCCTGCACATTCTCAGGACATTACTCACTATTCTAAAAAAAAATCCCAAATGGAGTAGAACGTGCCGCTGGAGCCGACCTACTGATACTATTCTAAACAAACACGAGAAAGAAAAGGATACCACTCTTGGCATATTCGCATGTACTGCTCATACTTCCTGCTTATCCCGGTAGATGTCAGTACGTAGTTCCGGATCCCCATGTATTTTTTTTTATAGAATGAGGAAATCTACATTCTTGCAGGAATACTTTTCATGGGTTAAGCTTAATTTCATCTAATGATTCCTCCGCGAATTCTTTAAGAATGTATTCCTTCACATGTACAGTGGTAGACATTCGTTTAGCCGAGGCATATTTTTTCGCAACTGTAATAATTTTAAGTTCTTTTTTTTAATTTTTGGAGGGTCTTCTAGGTAATTTACATTAGCCAATGGAATGAAACAATATGTTATTTATTTTATGGCCGTAAAATACAAGAAAAATAGACAATTTGCCAAGACATTTGTTTAGCCGAATTGTACATTTTTGGAATTCCATAATAAAAACTATCAAATGTTGAATAATATCCAACACAATCATTTTGAATGATGACCTGCAAGACAGATCGACTTGTAAATCATGAATTTGATCGTTTTCAGAAGTGTTGCCATATTAATTTTACATGCATCTCATATAGGGAATTGCGCCACTTGGGCGGTGGCTTCTATATTCGTCTGTTTTCCACTATAACTCAGTCAAATTTGAACCAATTGACACAACTTTTGGAATGTGGTGAGATAGGTATACTATTTACCCGTGTACAACATTTCAAGTCAATTGGTTCAAAATTGACTGAGTTATAGTGGAAAACAGACGAATATAGAAGCCACCGCCCAAGTGGCGCGATACCCTAAGTAAGTTATAAATTTGAAAATGTTTCCAAATTGAGATTTGTTCTAGTTATTTTCATCGGAAGTGTTTTAAAAGATTCCAATAAATTATCACGACGAGTGCAGGTTGAAAATCTACGAAAAACAAAGTTTTTCACAGAAAAAAATGTCGCAAACCATCATAAAATCACGTATTTAAGTATTGTTTTGATGAAATATGATAGTTTAACTAGCATAAATCACAGCGTTTACTAGGATACAACTTTATTACTACACAGAACTATTTGTATAGCTTTCATTAATCCCATTGTGATGTTTAACCAGCCGAAAATCTATATATTTTATTTTCTCACGACATTTTATGCAACAATTTAAATATTTCCAGCATTAACTCTGTGCCATCTATTAAAAACATTATTCATTAAAAACATTAAATTAATCTCCACATTAATTTTTATTTATTTTCCTTGTATTACAGGCAAAATAATTAGTTTTTGTCGTTTACACTAGTTTACAGCATTTTTGAACTCGGTAAGCTGATGATCATTTTTGGTGTAGAATCATGCCCTGAGTTTGAAAACGCGAAAGAAAAAAATTACAGTAGAGCGGAAATTTTTTCGACTTTCCATACAAGGTTGATGATTTGAAATTGATTTTTGTTCTATTTTTAAGCAAAGTCGCTCACTTCAAACATCTCATTCTCCGTAATCAATGTTTTGATTGAGCTGAAATTTTTACTGTAACTCGCATACATATGGTATGTCAACTAAACGTCGAGAAAGAATTTTTAAGTTGTTTTTTTCTTATTGAAAAAAATACATTTCTTCAAACAATTTTGGGAATTTGGCTAAAATTTAAGAAGATCGTCCCTAAAGCTCGCCAATATCTTGAATTTCATCAATCTGACGCAAAACCTGTATTCAGATGATCGAATGGTATTGTATTCAGCTTTCAATTGATGAAAAAAGATTTAAAATTGGTTGAACAAAACGCAATATATTTGAATTTTAGTTAATTACACATTTTGAAAAGTTGTAAAACTCGATATTGAGCTAAAACTCAAAAAGTGTTCTACTTAAAATTTTTTGAAGGTCGGTTTTGAAATCAGCACTAAATTGTGCTTCAAAAATTTTGGTCCTTGACAGAAGTTCACGACTTTCGTTTTATTTTGTAAACTTGTGTTATTTAAACCACCTTTCCCCCCATTCCCCACGAGGGTTTCCACCCCAAAGTGATAGTAAAAAGTCTAATCTTTCAACTACCGACTGAGCCATCTGCGCCATTTTGCGCCGGAAATAGTTACTTAAGGTGAAAGTACACCTTAAAATATGATAAATTTGCCTATAACTTTTTTGTTTTAAGATATAATGACTTGACATCTTCGGAAGAAACGTATATTTTGACGTCCTGCCCCAGCTTGTAGAAGGTCACAAAACTGTAGGTTTTTATCTGTTGAAGCTACACTGAAACAACTAGTTTTAGGGGTACTACGCACAAAACGCTCCTTATCTCGAAAACCGTAAGAGATGAAGCTTTGACATGTTCTACGATTTTTTTTTCTCTTATTATGGGCTACAACTTTGCCGAAGACGTCAAACCCCTAAAAAAATATTTCGAAAAAATAAAATTTTTATCTCACTTCTAGGGGGATTAATCATTTATTACATTTTATCAAAAGACGCCTTTTAAAATACAGAAAAACTTTGTAGAACATGCCAAACTTCTAGAACCAAAAAAAGTTATTTAATTTTGATCGCAAAATCATCGATTTCGAACACTGTGCTGTGGTGCTTATGAAACTACTCCAAAGATTTTCCTAGTGTCTACAGGAGTTTTTCAAGAAATTTTTCAAAAGATTCATCTCGAAACTACGTTTTACTTTCATAAAGTTGTGCATGTTTTCCTACATGTATTTAAAAAGACAATTCACACCGTCCTCAGCCAAAGGCTGCACAGACTGAACACATTGCTTGCACTAGACAACGGACAACAAACAGAACACCCAGTGGCCCAGTGATGAATTTTTCGTTTTGACGAAAAGTTTCCACCGATTGGAGGGGCAATCGAACCCGCACACTCCGAGGCTTACAATACGCCTAGACGACTTCCGTCACAAACCCCACGGCCACGAAGCCCACTTCTTCAGACATTTTTGAAAGAATTGCTCCAGGAATATTATTGAAGTATTGCTCCAGGAATTTGTCTTTAGAATTTCTCCAGGAACTTTGCTATAAATCTCAAGAAAATCTTCTAGGAATTTCTCCAGGGGTTTCTTAACGAATTCCTCGAAAGATAATTTGAAAGGCTGCAATTTCGAGGAGATATATTTTTTACAAAGACTCGAAGAATTATTAGAAATTCCTCTAGGATTTTCTTAAAAAATCCGATGTTTTTTAAGGTGATCAAGATGGGGTCTCCAGTTAGCCTAGTGGTTAAGGCTATGGATCGCCAATCCGGAGACGGCAGGTTCGATTCCCGTTCCAGTCGGGAAAATTTTCTCGACTCCATGGGCATAGTCCTTGCCTCACAAGATACAAATTCATGCAATGGCGGGCAAAGAAAGCCCTTCAATTAATAACTGTGGAAGTGCTCAAAGAACACTAAGTTGAAGCAAGGCAGGCCAAGTTCCAGTGAGAACGTCGAGCCATGAAGAAGAAGCAAATTTTCTAGAGAATCTTCTGGAAGCTCCTTCAGATATTTCTCCAGGGATTGCTTAGTATCATGCACGGTAACTTGTAACGTAATTGTCGGGAGGGATGAGGTGGTGGTGGAGCACCTTAAAATTAAACATATTAACGTGAACACAAGTGCAATAAACTGAAAAAGCAGTATTTTATCCAATTTTGAGATACTGCGACCGCTCAACTACGTAACAATCGCCAACTATACTTAGGATTTTTCTTTCATATTTTTTCCGATAATGCTTCAGGAGTTCCTATAAAATTCTCTCAGCAATTCCTTCAGAATCTATTCCTTTGCATTTTTAAGAAATTCCTTTATGAATATCTGTAGAGTAATTTCTTCAGTGTTTCTCTAAATAAATGCTCTAGGATTTATTTCGTGCTATTCTCTTCAGAAATTGAAAAGGGAAGGATTTTTTTCAGATGTTTCTGCATAAGTGTTCATCCAAGGATTTCTTCAATAATTTCATCACTACCTGTGTTTGCAATTTCGGTAGGCATTTTTTTAAGATTTTGTTTTAATAAATTGCTTCAGGTTTTTTGTCTAAGAATCTTTCCAGAAAATTTCCAAAAACTTCTTTTATGAATCCTTAAAGGTAGCCAGGGAACAATCCTCCAGGGATTTCATTGTTAGCACCATCTAGAATTCTCTCCAGAATTTCCCAGAGAACAATTTCTGATAGATCTTCTGCAAAATCACTGGAGGAATACCTGAAACAATTCCTCCAGGAGTCTTTAAAAAACCCCAGGAAATATTTCTGAAACCGCACGCAGGAGCAATGCTTGTAGGAGTTTTTCAGGGATCCTTGAAAGATTTTTTAATGAATTCTTGGAGGAACCCTTGGAAGAATTTTCAACGAAATCTCTGTAGATTTTTAAAGATTTTTTTGGAAGAATTTCTGAAAAACTCCAAGGAAGAACTTTTCAAAATAGCCTTTCAGTAAATTCTGAAAAAAATCTTAAAATTATGAAGAATTCTCTGGTGACATATCGTTTTATTAATCTCTGAAAGAATTTCAGAAGGTGTGTAGAGTGTAGAATTAGCTTGAAGTTTAAGGATAATTTATTTGGAATATATATGTAGTTCAAATTTTCTAGTGCATCGTGCCGGTTGTTCAGTCATTGTCAATATCGTGATGCATTTTCCGCCGGGAAATATCAGGAGAATTGCTTCAATAAAATTCCTGTATTATTTTCTGAAAGTATTCCAGGAGCAATCTGTAAACGTTTTTATGAAATTATTAAGCTTCTGTAAAAATCCCTAAAGGAAAAAAACAACTCTTCAGAAACATTCAAGGAATTCTTGTAGAAATTTCTGGGAAATATTTCTGAATAAATTCCTAAAATAAATACACAATTCGTGGAATATAGAAATCTAGAAGGAACTCCTGTAAACTCCTGAAGGAATCTCCGGATGAATTCCTGCTTGAAACACTGAAAGTAATAATGTAAGCATCTCAAAAGGCATTCCTGAAGGATTTTCTGGAAGAAATTCCTGGACATATTCCTCCAAAATTATTTAATGAAGTCTCTAGGCTCTTGGTGAATTATTTGAAAATACACATGCACGAATTTCTGAAGAAATCTGTGGTAGATTTTCTGAGGATCTCGCCGGTAATCTTGTTCAGGTTCGTGATCTGAAGGATTCACCTCAGCACCCTCACTTCGAGGATCATCGCCTTCAAGACCTCTGTGTACTCAGACTTATCTGCCTTGGTGGCGAGGGCGTCGCCCTGGCCACGCTTTGCACCCACCATCCTACCTCTTCGTGGCTTAGCGTCCCTAAGCTCATGCTCTTCTTCCTGCTTCCTCTTTTTCATCGGCGGCCTATGTACTACAGTTCAGGGGGGGGGGGGTGTTCTATGTACTACGGTTCTAATCTGTGGTGGCTCTACAATTCGGGACGTGTCGGCCTTTTCCTTTGTCCACCCTTCTCAGCTTTCCGGGACACCTGACCAGGGTCCGCCGTACTGGCATTATTGCCCATTACCTTCGGGGTTAATTCCCCCTTTCCCCTGGGCCTGCGAGCGCCCCCTAGTACCTCATCCCCTGACAGCTGCTCCGCACGTTTCTGTGATTGCTTGTCAAGAACAATCGCGTCAGGCATACTCTTTCGGCTACCCGCGAATGCGTGGACCTCAGTCTGGGCAGACTTTGGCACTTTCAGCTCAATGGGCTTTGCTGCTGCCGCATATACCATGAGTTCATTATGGTCCAGATTGTCCGCCATCATCGACTTACGAAGCCTCAGCAAATTCTGCTCGAGGTCTTTTATGATGCTTGACTTCGAGGACGCAAAGTCGGCGATGGGATCAAGTTGCTGTGCAGCTACCTCTATGGCAGAAATCCATTCTCTGTTTATGTTGATGAACCATGGATGACCTCTCCCGGTGTGCTAGCCACGAAGAAAATGGGGTTCACTACGCTGACAATTCGCTCATAGCGATCTCCCCTTGTCTACTCTGCACCTTCTAATCCTCCGGGAAGACTCGCTCGTTCAGAAATTTCTGCATGGCAGATCTGATCAACTCAGGAGCGTTTTTGGGAATTCCGTTCAGACAAGGGCTTTTGCAATGCTAAAGGATTTTGCAATCCCTGCAGTATTTCTTGTGACTTGTTACTGCTGACTGCCCATTAGTTTAGTAGTGCCTTGGGTCATTTTTCATAGTTTGGCCATTTGTCATAAGACTGACGGCACATGCTTTTTTTCATAATACACACATCTCCGAAAAAAAAGCTCATCCCACCAACCAAAACCACGCACTTAGCACCCGAAGAAGTCATCGCACCGAACCGAATCGATTTCCGATACGGTCAAGTGCTTCCGAACCTGCCCAGCAATGGGCAATGGGTATAGTGTAGTGTTGTGGCTGTGTGTGGTATGGTTCGCGCAAACAAATCCTCCGTCCATCGACCATAGCCGCGCGCGCTGATTTACACCTGGTAAATAACAAGTGCTACCGACTAGGCATGGTAGGTATGGTTGGTTACTCAAGAGGCATGAAATACTTCAGCAGGCTCCTCCAACCAACGCCCGCCCAAAGAAACGCAAACCTGGGTCTGCGTCTCTAGGTGCGCTCTGCCTAAACAACAGTCGATTTCGGGAAGTCTTGAAGAGCGTGCAAAACTGTTCATCGCGGTACGCTTAGGCAGATCAGTTGGGATTAATTAGAGATTTTCTCTCTTTCTCGTGCGGGCAGGCAGGTGAACGATGGCTCATTAGTGTTGTGCGGTGCTTTGGGCACTAAAGTCCGTTTTACTCAATCACTCTAAAGTCGTTCGAATGCTTAATCACGGAAAAGGTGCCTAATAATCGAAACCAACGCATCGCTAGTTATCGAATACTCGCGCGCGCGCGCCCTGATGGTGTTGTTTTGCAAACACGTCCGTTGAAGACTTCGGCGCGGAGAGTGGCGCGAAACGCGAACCCAATCGAAGAAATTTCATTTCGGTTTGCTCAGTTCGACCGATGGTCTGTAATCGATAGGGAGTACGGTTTAGTACAGTGTGAATCGGGGTTCCAAGGCTGTGCAGTTCACAAACTGGTGATAATTTGGTCAGATCCGGGAGTGGTTGATGTTCTAATTGAGTGAAGAAAAGTGAAAAAGTCAGATTGCATAAATGAGTGATCTAAGAATCGGAAATGTACAGAAGAGTTAGTGCTACCACGATTGGTCCGGGCAGTCCTGCCGATACCGATGACATCGAGTTTGACCCGCACGGAGCGACGGATGGACGGGTCATCAACGAAGATATCATCCGCGGAGCTACTGGGAACCGGAGTACTCGAGATGGGAACTATGTCAGCTACAAGAGCCACTACTATTGTCGGGTGGCCAACGACGACGATGAAGATGAATATCTAATGTAATTATACGCGCGCCTAATCGTACCAGTTAGTCAGTCGCACAGTACATAGTAGGGTGCTTGCCCTAGTAGTGAATGAACTTGGGAGTTTATTACCACGCATTGCGTGAGCATGAGCATATTGCACTTCACGGGTAGACGCGATAACCCCTCGGCTACTGGAAGTATGCGCAAGGTTAACACCGACGCTTTCACTCTCTTCGGGTGGAAAAGCGTTTAGCGTTTACCGTAGCTGCCCATGTCGAGTGGGCGTGTGTTGCAATAGATGCGAAGACGTCATTGTTTAAACTTCTTGCAACTATACGTGCACTTGGCCAGTGTAAGTTACCGGCGGTGGGATGTCGAATGGGCGAATCGACCGAACGCATAACTGTGTTGTGTAGTGGCCTCTTGTGGGCAACAATTTGTGAAATGTGTTGTTTATTGTGATACGGTATTGAAAAGTGTTTATCCGTCTGCTACAGGTATATCCACAAACAACTGCGAGATTTCTATCGTTGGAAGGAAACGGAATCCATCAACGGGAAATCGCATTGCAGAAGTGGCTATTTGTTTGGCAGATTTTTTTAAGTACTTCCTATATTAGCCATATGATGGATGGTTGGAGCCCATGCCTACGAAAGTAACACCCGCATTCATTGAAATGTACATCGAAATGCACTCAACTCTTCAAGTCATTGCAACACAATCAATATGTTTATACAGACAGGACTCCAATTACACAATGCCTTCCACTTTGAGGGCTCCGCACTTTCTCAATTGCCTACTTTATGTGAAAAAAAACAAAAGTCACAGTGGATTCCCAAGATTAGTAAGCCTGTTGGTTCACATGGAGAGGTATGTTAGCCAGATGAACATCACGGATGTCACAAAGCGTTCTAAGCATTTCAAAGAAGAGAGCAAACTGATTGATCTAAAACTTTTGCTTTTTGAAAAGACGCACCGCTTCATTTCGGGATAAACTTAACAGTAATAAAGCATCAGGATCTGAGAATTTACCCCGTAGTAAAACAAGCAAACAAATTGATTTTCATGTACTTTTGCAATACTTAAGCCTTTCTGGACCAAAAAAAGGTTACATTCCATCTGCTCTTAAAGATTTAATGGGAGCAACAATGTAATCGCCGTTTGGGCCGAAACTTATTTGAATTCTTAAATTTTGCACGAGTTGTTTACATTGTGAATTTTACGAAGATATTTTCCTGTTTCATTTAGAAAAGCTTGCTTGTAACCCGATTTGTAAGCCTCCGATCCAACTAAGCAACGTTTGTCCAATTTGCTTTTATATGGCTCTCTGGGCTTAACCAGATTGACACGGCAACTGTGATCCTCACAGCCCTCAGAGGGCAAGCTTCTTCAACAACGTTTATGGTGATGGGCGTTGCAGCAAGGAAGTTCCCTGTTTGTTGTCATACGATAAATAAACCGAACAATAGACGTATACTGCCTGTCGAAGTTTCTAACAGATACGTCAATTCGAATAGCCCATACATCTCTGAACTTTTATGTCTGTAAACATTAGGGGAATTTATTTTAGCCTTTTCAGTCAAGAATGATGTTTATCTGCATTCCTGACGTTTCGGCATAGAGATTCGATTTGTTCTGTCTATTTCCTTCTGTTTCCGTAAGTTTGACATCTGGTGAGCTCTGAATGATCATTATTATTATTATTATCAGCACAGTTCGAAAAAAACCTGTAAATTTATGACGGATCGAATGTAACAAAAGGACCCCGTCATATATGATGGGAATTTTTGTGCGATCTTAAAATTACATTGCAGATATCTGTTAGAAAATGTAAAGAAAAATTGAGCTCCGAGCGAGAATTGAACTCAGATCCTTGGGGTGTGAGTAGCACGCCCGAGCTCTCTCTCGGCTATCTCAGCTCGTTGAAAAGCAGACGGTCAAAGTTAACCTGCTTCTACCATAATGCACGCATTCCCGACATGCTCCGGCTGCTGCAGAGAGTACTGAGAGAGACAACTAAAAAACCGCCACAGCAGCGAGCAACCGTTCGTTTAGCTGATGACGGAGAGTGGCTGGCATGATTTATAGCAGCAGATGCATGTAAATTTAAAGGGAATATGCTTTAAAATCTGTAAACAAGCCGTCTGATCAGCAGCGGGCTGCTCGGCTGACGTTAAATGCTGGTGGTTTACATTTTTCTGCCGCAAATTTCAGTTGATCTTCAATTTACGCGCTGTTTAACTTTCATTTTTTTTTCTGTGAGATATCAGAAATATTTCAAGGGAGTCTCAGGAGGTCTCAGGGGTATTTGAGGGGGGTCTCAGGGTCATCTCAGAGGGTTTCAGGGGGTTCCATAAGGCTCCAGGGGGTCTCCGGAGGTCTCAGGGGCGCTCAGGAGTCAACGAGTCTTGGGGGCGTTTCAGGGGGTTCCAGGGGGCCTAAGGCTAGCTTCATGAATTCTAAGAAGGTTCCAGGGCATTTCCAGTTTGTCTCAGGGGCGTTTCAGAAGGTTTCTAAGGGTACCAGGATTGGAATCATGCAGTTGCAAAAAATTATATTCACTTGCTACTATCGCATTTCTGAATCATGCTATCAAAAACAGTGTATGAAGGATTTATACCTTGTAGTTATATTTGTGGGTTTGCTAAATGTCAAAAAGGTCGCACGCCTATAGCAACGTAGTGAGAGAGCTATGAAGGCAACTCTCCAGGTGAAGAATGTAAATTACATAAACGTCGTGGAGAAATGTGTTTGTTTCCTTCTGTTGTCTTAGCTATTAACGCTACGCCAATACATCCTTAGCAAAGCTTCAGGTAAAACAAATATAAAAAAGTCTTCCACACATTGTATTTTGATAAGATGTTTCTGAAGCGAGTTAACAGCAAATAAATTAAACGGATTGAAAATCTCGCGCTTAGTACCATACGGGCGTATCTGCAATGATCGATTTCTCTTTATCGATTTTCTTTTTGGATTATTCCGGGAAACACGTTCAATGTTTGGATGATCTCTCGGTGTGTTTTGGTAAAGGACAACCAGGACTAATATCTAGAACAATAAAAATTATCAAAAATGCTTTGCCGAACTTGTTATTAACCGAAGAGAAAATCGATGAAGAGAAATCGATCATTGCTGACCAGGAGATCTCAGAGATCAAGGGAGGCCCAGGGGTTTTCAGAGGATAGCGGGAGGTCTCAGGAGCGTTAAATTGGGTCTCATGGGCGTCTCAGAGGGCCTCAGGGAGTTCCGGAGGGCTCCCGGGGTATGGGAGTGCTTCAGAGAAGTTTAAGGGGGTAATTCAGGAGATCTCAGGGGCGCTTCAGGGGACCTCAGAGACGCTCGAGGCGTTTCAAGGACTTTCAGGGGATACCTGGAATTCTCAGAAGAGATTCAGGGGGTCTCAAGGGGTTTCAGAAGGTCTTAGCGCCGATTTCTTCACCTCGGCTTAACTCGTAAGCCAGGCTTACCCATATAGTTAAACCTGGCTTAATGCCTAAGCCAGGATGAAGAAATCGGCCCTTAGGGGATTGAAAATCAGAATTAATCACCGCGGAATCTAACTGATTTCAGTGGGTTGGCCCTATTCGGTGACAAAATAAAACAGCATAATTCTCGTTACGCGTTTCTGTAGTATAAAGGGAAGAAAGTGGGGAATTCTGGACAAAGTCGACGGTTCATAAAAATTTTCACCTATTATCTTTATAAAACCACTAGAAAACATCCATTTGTTCTAATGACAATTCCCTTCTCTTAATTTTTCCTCCCCAGTCAACGCACCGTACAGGAGACCAAAGGATGGGACGTCTTCCGGGATCCTCCGATCAAGGAGGACACCGGGTCGATGGCCGATCAGGCCTGCCTGGAGCTGACCATAAAAATCCTGAAAATCTTCGCGTACCTGCTGACATTCGTCATCGTCCTTACAGGCGGTGTCGTAGCCAAAGGCTGTGTCCTATTCATGTCCTCGCAGCTGAAGCGGGATCGTAAGATCACCTACTGTAACCGAGACCTGGCTCGTGATAAGCAATTTGTGGCCACCCTACCGGAGGAAGAGCGGATAGCGTGGATGTGGGCGCTGATGATCGCGTTCGCCGTGCCGGAGATCGGAGCGTTCATTCGGTCGACCCGTATCTGTTTCTTCAAATCGATGAAGAAACCATTCAAGTCGCACTTTTTGCTCGTGTTCCTAATGGAGTCGTTCCACACGATCGGTTTGGTGTTGCTCTTCTTCGTGGTCCTCCCGGAAGTCGACTCGGTGAAAGGCGCCATGCTGACCAACTGCCTCTGTGTGATACCGGGTTAGTAGTGCGGAAAGTTTGGGCTTGGCGTGTTTTGTAAGTTTAGTTTTAAGTAATTGAATAAATTTGTTTTTTTTTTGCGTTTGCAGGTTTGCTCGGAATGTTTTCGCGAACGAACAAAGAAGGAAAACGTGCCGTGAAGAGTATCGTGGATTTGGCAGCTATTGCAGCGCAAATTACAGGTTTCGTGGTGTGGCCACTGCTGGAGAATAGGCCAGTTCTATGGTTGATTCCCGTGTCGGCCTTGTTGACGTCCTGCGGATGGTGGGAGAATTATGTTTCGCCGCAGAGTCCTTTCGGATTCGTCCGAGCGATGGGTCGCGTGAAGGAGGATCTCAAACAGACTCGCTATTTTACGTACATGTTTTTATCGTTGTGGAAGATCATTCTGTTCTTCTGCATCGTGTTAGTGATCATGTTCTTCAACGGAGATGAAGTTGCCAACCTATTCTCATTATTCGGAGTTGGGTTTGGACCGCACAAGATTGTGGTAGAGGAAGTTGCAACGGCCTTCAGCTCGGCACTTCCTGATCTTGTTGAAGCGTCGCAAGCTGGTGATACCGTAGATATAGATGCTTCCTACAATACCGTCACATATGTTCTGATCATTCAGATTTTGGGCGCTTACTTGTGCTATGTTTTCGGCAAGTTTGCTTGTAAGATTCTGATTCAAGGCTTCAGCTATGCTTTCCCAGTGAATCTAACCATTCCGGTAGCAATCTCACTTCTGATTGCCGCTTGTGGTATTCGAAATGACGATCCCTGCTTTTTCCACGGATCAATACCAGATTACTTGTTCTTCGAAAGTCCTCCGGTATTCCGACTGAGTGATTTCGCATCACGTCAAATGGCATGGGCCTGGTTACTTTGGCTTCTGTCACAAACCTGGATCACACTGCACATCTGGACCCCCAAGTGCGAGCGTTTGGCCAATACGGAAAAGCTCTTCGTTACTCCCATGTACAATGCCCTGCTGATCGACCAATCGATGGCGCTGAACAGAAGACGCGACGATCAGGCAGACGTTAAGACCGAAGACTTGGCCGAAATCGAGAAGGAAAAAGGAGACGAATACTACGAAACCATCTCGGTTCATACGGATGGTTCGGCAATGCCCCGTCCAAGCGTAAAATCGTCCGATCACATCACTAGAATCTACGCCTGCGCAACTCTGTGGCACGAAACTAAGGAGGAGATGATCGTGTTCTTGAAGTCGATCATGCGAATGGATGAAGATCAATGCGCCAGACGAGTGGCTCAGAAGTATCTGCGTATCGTTGATCCGGATTACTACGAGTTTGAAAGTAAGGAAGTGTAAAGTCATGCCTTGAAGAATATACTAACAATTCTATTTTTGTTTAACTTCCAGCTCACATTTTCTTCGATGATGCTTTTGAAATCTCCGATCACAGCGATGATGATATCCAGTGCAATAGGTTCGTAAAAATCTTGATCGATACGATCGACGAAGCCGCTTCCGAGGTTCATCAAACGAACATCCGACTGAGACCACCGAAGAAGTATCCGACGCCCTACGGAGGTCGTCTGGTTTGGACGCTGCCCGGAAAGACGAAGCTGATTGCCCACCTCAAGGACAAGGATCGTATTCGACATCGTAAGCGTTGGTCGCAGGTCATGTACATGTACTATCTGCTCGGACACCGGCTGATGGAACTACCGATCTCAGTTGATCGTAAGGACGTAATGGCTGAAAACACTTATCTACTAACACTGGACGGGGATATCGATTTCAACCCGAGTGCCGTCACTCTGCTGGTAGATTTGATGAAAAAGAACAAGAACCTGGGCGCTGCTTGCGGTCGTATTCACCCGATTGGATCCGGTCCGATGGTGTGGTATCAGAAGTTCGAATACGCTATTGGTCATTGGCTGCAGAAGGCTACCGAACATATGATCGGATGTGTACTTTGTAGTCCTGGATGTTTCTCGCTTTTCAGAGGTAAGTAGAGGTGACGTAGTGTAGCTAAATACGATATAACTATTGACACTGATCCATTCCATAGGCAAAGGTCTCATGGACGACAACGTTATGCGTAAGTATACCACTCGTTCGGACGAAGCCCGTCACTACGTACAGTACGATCAGGGAGAAGATCGTTGGTTGTGTACACTGCTGCTACAAAGAGGTTATCGTGTCGAATACTCCGCTGCCTCCGATGCCTACACTCACTGTCCGGAAGGTTTCAACGAGTTCTACAACCAGCGTCGTCGCTGGGTTCCGTCCACCATTGCCAACATTATGGATCTGCTGATGGATTATAAGCGTACGATCAAGATCAACGACAACATCTCGCTGCTGTACATCTTCTACCAGATGATGTTGATGGGTGGTACCATTCTGGGCCCGGGAACGATTTTCCTTATGTTGGTGGGAGCTTTCGTCGCCGCATTCAAGATTGACAATTGGACTTCGTTCTACTATAATATCATTCCTATATTACTGTTCATGTTGGTATGCTTTACCTGCAAATCGAACATCCAACTACTGCTAGCACAGATATTATCAACGGTATATGCACTGATTATGATGGCGGTAATCGTCGGTACAGCATTGCAGTTAGGCGAGGACGGAATCGGAAGTCCTTCGGCTATATTCTTGATAGCAATGACAGGGTCATTCTTTATAGCAGCGTGTCTCCATCCGCAAGAGTTTTGGTGCATAGCATCAGGTTTGATCTACTTGCTCTCGATTCCATCTATGTACTTGCTGTTGATCTTGTACTCGATCATCAACTTGAACGTTGTCTCATGGGGTACCCGTGAAGTTGTGGCCAAGAAGACAAAGAAGGAACTCGAGCAAGAGAAGAAGGATGCTGAGGAAGCAGCGAAGCGCGCTAAGCAAAAATCGCTGCTTGGATTCCTTCAGGGAGGAGCAGGATCTAATGCAGATGAGGAAGGTTCGATTGAAGTCTCCATCGCTGGATTGTTCCGTTGTTTGTTGTGTACGCACGGAAAGACCACCGATGAAAAAGCTCAACTGGTCCACATTGGAGACGCGCTGGATTCCATCACCAAAAAGATCGAAAATCTGGAAAAGCACATTGATCCTCATGGACATCATACTCGCAAACGAACGGCATCGGCTGGCTCGCGCGATCATCATTTGGGCTCAGTTGCTGAGGATAGTGAAGAAGAGGACGAGCAATCGGATTCGGAGACTTCAACGCTGCAGAGAAACGAACGCGACTTCTTGACGAACCCCTACTGGATCGAGGATCCCGACTTGAAGAAGGGTGAAGTGGACTTCATCTCCAGCACGGAAATTCAGTTCTGGAAGGACTTGATCGACCAATATCTTTACCCCATCGATCAGAACAAAGAAGAACAGGTATGTGCGATTCTTTGACAATACTTGAGCAGCTATAACTCAATTAACTATTTGCAGGCACGTATTGCACATGATCTGAAGGAGCTGCGTGATTCGTCCGTTTTCGGATTCATCATGATCAACGCTCTCTTCGTACTGATCGTGTTCTTACTACAGTTGAACAAGGACAACATCCACGTCAAGTGGCCGCTGGGTGTCAAGACCAACATTACTTATGACGAAGCCACACAAGAGGTAACCCGCAGGAGGCATTCGAACGCGCCTGGTCATGGTTGTCTGCAAGCATCGCACGTCCAGCTTCCGGCTCTCCCAGACAATCGTACCCGCCTCGAATGTCTCCTGTTCCGGCAGATATTAATCTGTACTTTTCTTTCTTTTCTTTTCCTTTCATTATCAACAAACCTGATCCGGACTGCGGAATCGCAATCTGTACAAAACCATACACCATAACACCATTTCGGCCAATAAACCGTTCAAAATTATGCAAACATGACTCGTACTGTACAATCCACACAAAACAAACCGCCAACGCATTTGCAAAACAAAATCCTCTCATCACGGGATCAACAAACCTCTCTTCAACAATCAAAAACCACCCACAAAACCACACAACAACAACAGGCACGAATTGCTTCGGACCTGATCGAGTTGCGTAACAAGTCCGTGTTTGCATTCTTCATGTTCAACGCGCTGTTCGTACTGATCGTGTTCTTGCTGCAGTTGAACAAAGACAAACTGCACATCGTTTGGCCGTTGGGCGTCAAAACCAACATTACCTATGACGAAGTGACAGCCGAGGTTTGATTCAACTGAATATTCTACCTTTTATATGTATATGTTTCTCTTGCTAATCTCAACTGTGTTTTTACCTCCCAAAACACCACCCCCACACCAAACACCACACATTAGTAACTTCTGTATCACCAAAATTGGTCCGTCCCTACTACTCTCGCTGTTCACAATAAGTTCGGAAAAGAGGAATGTCTCCCCTTTATCTCCACCACCCTCCCCCAACCTAAGGCAACAACGGCTAATACGGTTGATGTGTTTTATGCTCCTACCACCCACCACCCTAACTGCATCCAACTGAAACAGGAATGGAAACTTTGGCTAACCAATTGTCCTGTGTCTTCCTAACTGTACACAACCCCCTTCCCCGCCCTTAATTTCGATACAATCACACACAGCATGTGGAAAAGAGATTGCATGTGGCATGATGCCTCCCTCACCCCCTACAAAAGGATAATCCATCTCTATCAAGGTGAAAAGGGTTTGGAGATTTTAACACCGGCGAGGCCCTCACTACGAGGGTAGTCAAACAGTAAGACAGGTTTGGTTGAGGAAATAGTTAAAAGTTCAAATCTTCAATTATTTTGCTAGAAAGAAAAACTTTAAAACTCACGGAGAAGTTCCTAAAAGACGGACATGTATCGTTCGGTACATATTTTAGAACAGCATGCATATTAGTATGGTACACGCTTGTATAGAAAAAATAAATCCTCGCTCCAGTCGACTTTTCAGATCCCATTCGGGTCCCATATGAACTGTACAAAATTTCAGCGCAATCGGTGAAACTATAATTTAGCGCAAGCGGTTCAAAGTTTTCATAGGATTTACTATGGGATAAGTTACACTTTCAGATAAAAAATCCCAGAGGTCGTCCCTTGTCTCCTTAATTCAAATCGATCAATGCTTCTTGTAGAAAAATCAATTATGAAACTTTCATTCGAAGACCGCAAAACAATTGGATGCTTGTGGAAAAAGTTATTGATTTATTACCGATTAGTGATCCAACGAACGGCTTTTTATTTTGTTTTATCAGCAGCACTGCTGCTGCCGCTGTTGCATGGGGTGGCGGGAGGCATCACCACCCCCAGAAACAGCAGCAGTCAAGGCAGCAGCTACAGTGCTGCTGATAAAACAAAACAAAAAGCCGTTCGTTGGACCACTAATCAGTAATAAATCAATAACTTTTTTCACAAGCATCCAATTGTTTTGCAGTCTTCGAAGGAAAGTTTCATAATTGATTTTTCTACAAGAAACATTGATCGATTTGAATTAAGGAGACAAGGGACGACCTCTGGGATTTTTTATCTGAAAGTGTAACTTTTCCCATAGTAAATCCTATGAAAACTTTGAACCGCTTGCGCTAAATTATAGTTTCACCGATTGCGCTGAAATTTTGTACAGTTCATATGGGACCTAAATGGCATCTAAAAAGTCGACTGGAGCGAGGATTTGATATTTGTCCCATACTAATGCATATCAGTGCAGTGTGATACTGGAACGCGGGACGAAAATGGAGATTTTTTTTCATTGAAAAAAAATAACTGGTCTAACGTTTTTTCAATTAACAAAACCACAAGGCAAAAGTCGTCCATACATCGTTTTTGGATTGAACGCTTCTGAACTGAGAAAATAGCAAGTTAGTGTTCCCATCCTTGCTCCGAGGGGCCCCTACTGAGCTCCTATCCCGGGCCCTACACTTCTTAATCTGGGCCTGATATCACAAAGAACAGACGTCCAAGCTCATGATGTGTGTTCGTGTAAAACATTGCAACGGTTGTTTTGAAATGACTGGGAATGTGGCCATTATTTTGTTTCCGTTATTTTACCTTTTGGCGTTAGTGTCGCCAATTGTGCACCCTAATATAATTGGATTAAATTGGATGTGCTAATCACCGTTAACTGATATTTATCTGTTTTATTGATGTTTCTCGGTGAGCCAATGAAAACTATTAGTTTAACGTTGTGACGTTTCGGCTTACTGTTTTTCTTCAGCCATCCTCAGACAATTTCGATCACCGCAGCAACTTTCACCTGCGTCACAACGTTAAACCAATAGTTTTCATTAGCTCACCGAGAAACATCAATAAAACAGATAAATAGCACCCTAGTATAGTTCCACTGAGAGAATGTGTTGGTTTTCCTTAGAAAACAATTATTGTATTGTTGTTCAACTCATTTTTAATTGAAAATGTTGAAACTTCTTGCCAATGTGTTGCTCTAATATGATAGCTAATTTGGTGAAATTATTGCGCATTGCGCGGTTATAAGTGCGACGATGAAGTGCGGAATCTCAAATAAAAGTTCGATTTTGCGTCAGATCGTTCCGGTGTCTTCACCGCACTTATACATTAGCTCGTGATGAATAAGTGCCGTGAAGACACCAGAACGATTTGATGCAATATCGCACTTTTATTTGATACTCCGCACTTTGTCGCAGTCCAGTTAGCAATGCAATAAACTATACAATACGCTTATTGTTATTTGAGCAAATACAACTCAGCCTTTGAGTAGGATAATTTAAAGGTACGCTTGTGAAATAATTCATAAGTTAGCGCCATCCTGGCGTCGAAACGAGTTTTTAGGTGGGAATGTCACCGTCGATGTTACGCTTGTTTTTTTTTCTTTACACAAGATTTTTAAGAAATTTTGTTCGAGCATGTTCGTCTGTTTTCTGTGCTGATATTGCTTTGGAATACACTAATGAATGCCACCGAAATTTTCTAGAAATTCTTACAATAGTTGAGCCACCAAAATCTTCTACAAATTCTTACAACAGTTGATTTTTATTGCTGCATATCGCAAACATGAAATAGTTCAATAAAATATGTTTTATTTATAAATGTCAAAACAACCGATTTTGTTATCGATCCACGAAGCTCTTAAAATGAATTTAATAATGTTAAGCATTGAGCAAACTTTAGAGATCAGAAAGCACATGCATGATACCGGCTACCCCCGTTGGTTTGAGAAGCGGCTCATGCAAACCAACGGGGTTCGATTTTAGTTTTATTTTTTACTTACTTTGTTTTGATTCTGCGTTCTGTTTCACCCCGTTCAATGAGCAAAATGACGTTTGAACCATTTTTAGTTTGAACGATGTGCAGTTTAACGGAGATCATATTAAAAAGTGTTCAGATTAGATGCGATCAAACCATCGAGAGTAGATTTGTGTTCAAAGTTATAATGTGAATTACAATAGAGTCTCAACCTCAAGCATATAGTGTGAACTTTACAATGTTCATTGTACTTAAATGTCGATAAAAATAAATAGGAAAAAAAATAAAACGAGAACAAAACTTGAATAAACTCAAAAACATGTTCACGTTTTGCAAATATTTGATATACACTCCCGATCAAAAATAAGGGGGCACCCCCTCCAAAACATGTCATTTTTCAGGCCCATATCTCCGCCAACTTGCGTCCGATTTCAAAACCATAGATCTCATTCAAAAGATAATAAGTCAAAGAAACTTTTAACATTATTTAAATATTTTTTTAAAGTTTGTATGTAAACTCAAGCTTAAGTCGCCAAATTTCTAAAGAATGAATATAAACTTACGGCAGTGTCGCTAGAAATTGGGTCGACCAAATTTTAAGATAAGAGCGACAACACTAGTTAACAGCATTTTTAAACTCGGTAAGTTGATGATCGTTTTTGGTGTAGAATTTTGTAGATTTTTGTTCTATTCAGCAAAGTCGCTCATTTCACACATCTCATTCTCCGTAATCAATGCTCCGATTGAGCTGAATTTTTTACTGTAACTCGCCTACATATGTTATCCCAAGCAACACGCATGTCATATAAAAGTTACGGCAGCGCAAGTTTTGGTTATATAAAAGTTAATTCGACGTAATTTTAACATTGTGTTAGAATTACGCCAAATTAACTTGCGCTGCTGTAACTCTTATATGACATGTGTGTTACTTGGGATGTCAAATTAACGTTGAGAAAGAATTTTTAAATTACTTTTTTCTTATTGAAAAAAAATACATAAATGTATTCCAAGAAATTTCTTGGAATGGAAATTTTGCCAAAATTTAAGAAGATCGTCCCCAACACTCGCCAATATCTTGAATTTCATCAATCTGACGCAAAACCTGCATTCAGATGATCGAATGGTATTATATTCAGCTTTTAATTTATGGAAAAAGATTTAAAATTTGTTGAACAAAACGCAAGATATTTGAATTTTACTAAATTCCATATTTTAAAAAGTTGTAAAACTCGAAATTGAGCTAAAACTCAAAAACTGTTCTACTTTAAATTTTTTGAAGCACGGTTTAGAAATCAGCACTAAATTATGCTTCAAAAATTTTGGTCGTTGACAGAAGTTTACGACTTTCGTTTCATTTTGTAAACTAGTGTAATATAACCTACTTTCATCTGAAACATAATGAATGGTACTTACTGCACAGACATTGAACCACACTTTTTTTTTTTGAACCACACATAGGTATTTGTTGAAATTTACATACTAAATCTTAACGCAAAATTGCCTCATTTTTTGAAGTGTGGTGAAATGTGTTGACTTTATTTAATATTTTTATAAATAAAATCGTTGAATACCTTGAACTAAAGACATCAAACGTAAATTTAGTTAATTATCTTAGAAATAAGTCAAAAAGAATTAAAATTGAACTATAGATGACGAAGATATCACCAAATCACTTTTCCATATTTTACGACAGTGACCTCAAACTTTTAGCTGATACATCATATTGAGAGGTGACTCCAAACTTTTGGTCGATGACATCAAGAGTTAATTTACTTAATAACTTTCTACCTAGATTTTTCAGCCAAGTTCGGTAAAAACAGTTGGAAAATAGGTTATATTACCACTCTCGTCTTAAAATTTGGTCGACCCAATTTCCAGCGACACTGCCGAAAATGTATATTCATTTTTTAGAAAATTTGGCAACTTTGGGTTAAGTTTACATACAAATATTTTTGTAAAAATTTCACCTAAATCATATTCAAAGCTACTTTGACTTATTATTTTTTGAATGAGACCTAGGGTTTTGAAATCAAACACAAATTGGTGGGGATGTGGGCCTAAAAAATGACATGGTTTTGAGGGGGTGACCCCAAACTTTTTTCTGTATTCACTTAAACCGTAATATCTCAGCTTCTATAGATAAGATATTTAATTTTTTTTAGAGTAATGACGCATATGGAAAGTACTATCAGATAAAACGTTCGTGGTTTAAAATTAAAAAAAAAAATAGTACACGAATTCTTTTTGGCAAATTTTGATAAAAATGCTCAAACAATCAACCTTTTATGAGCACAAAAAAGGTTCTGCCGCCAATATGAACACAATATTTCAAAAACCAATACCCATCAAGAATGCGTAGAGGTCCATAGAAAAAAAAAAAAGATATTACGAAAATATGTGTTTTTTGAAAAATTTTATGGAAAAGGTTCATTTCTCAAAAATTGCCCTCTAAATGATTTTTTTTTTGAAAATCGAAATGTTCTACAAAAATGCTTCAAATATGCTTATCTTTTATTTTAGGGTTGTGCACCTAGACTTTTCGAACATCTTTTTTTTGGACAGCCTAATGTTCAAGTACAGACAAACAGACGTCTCACTCTACTCACTTCCAATCGTTCACTTTTTCAACAATTATTTTAAATACTGTTCATACCCCTGTTGGCATCGAAAAAACACACTAATGGCAACCTTGTTTGCTGTTTTGCTTTCATTCTGCGTTCCGGTTCACTTCGTTCCATGAGCAGAACGGCGTTTGAACTTGCGCTCGAACCATTTTTAGTTTGAACGATGTGCATATTAGCGGGGGTTAAATTAAAAAGTGTTTGAAGCGATCGAACCAACAACGAGGGTAAACGATATATTAAGTTCGCAAACCACTTGCTCATTGTTTTTGCTCCTGTTTGACGTTCGCTCACTACCGCCACCTACTTTATGACGTGCGAACACAACGTAATTAGTATTGGGTTTTTGTGATGATTATTTTAATCGCAACATGGTCCCAATGAAACGTCTATTTGTCGTGGTTCAACTTTTGAAAAACACGTTTTTTGGAAGCTATTTTTCTATTGAAAATATAGTCATGCGATGCCAAGTTTTAGTTTGCCCCTTCAATGTTTTGGGATCATAGAAGGGAGTGGGGGTGTCCTAAACAAATAATTATTTTTATCAGCCTAAATGAAATAGCTTCAACTTTTCTTTTTCCTACAACCATTTTTAAATTAAGACAGATGTTTTTCCGAAGTTCATTGTATTAGTATTTGTATTATTCATTGTGAAAATTTTGCCTGTCCTGATCGTTTTATTATGGCGCCAGCACCAAACCGAATAGCGACGTTTAGCGACACTTTATTTTCAGTACCGGGTGTACTGCGCTGTGTGCGTTCAATGATGCACTATCATATACGTCACTTCCGATGTACATACATACAGGGGATAGACAAAATGATCGGGACAGGCAAAATTTTCACTTTTCAAAAAATGTTCAACTAGCTGTAACTTTTCGAAAAGAGCATCAAATATTCTCAAATTTTTACTGTGAGTTCATCAACTAGTTGTGTATCAGTGGTCAAAATTTGAGAAAGATCGGGCCATTCTCCACGAAGTTATAAAGATTCTTGGAAAAGGTAAAATTATCCGATAGCCAACTTTGAGCTATTATACCTCCGGATTCAATGAACCGAATGCAATGAAATTTTGACCATTTATGACTTATATAATGAGCTATGAAAAACCGTTGACTTAACTTAAAATTCTTAACACGGAAGAAAATTATTACGATTAGATTATTTTTCTAATAAAACGCCAAATTATCCAAAACTTCAACAACGTTTCAAAATTCAAGATGCAAATCATAGTTCATTTAATTCCCCTCTAATTGACTTATATATAAGTGTGTTTTAAAGGAATGTAACAACATAGCCACCAACAAATTAAAAAAGTAATGGAATACATATTAAAAATAGACCAATTTGCTAAAAAACCGTGTAAAAAATAAAATCGCTCTAACTTTTGCTCTTGTTAAAAATTTCAAGTTAAGTCAAATGTTTTTTGGAGTTCATTATATAAGTCATAAATGGTCAAAATTTCATTGCAATTGGTTCATTAAATCCGGAGATATAATAGCTCAAAGTTGGCTATCGGATAATTTTACCTTTTTCAAGAATCTTTATAACTTCGTGAAAAATTGCCCGATCTTTCCCAAATTTTGACCACTGATACACAACTAGTAGATGAACTCACAGTAAAAATTTGAGAATATTCGACGCACTTTTCTAAAAGTTACAGCTAGTTGAACATTTTTTGAAAAGTGAAAATTTTGCCTGTCCCGATCATTTTGTCTATCCCCTGTATGTTGTAAACAATCCAAAATTAGCAGAAATATTTTTCTCAAAAAAAGTTGTTTGATTTCCGAATGAATCCATAGTATTTATCCCATCAAGATTGAGTTTGAATAAGGGCGAATGTAACATGAGCGAGTTCTCTTTATCGACTCTCTCTTCTTCAAATTAAAGTGACAAGATGCAAGTTTGGTTGTATTTTTGGTCATAAAGCGCTAGGTTGCGATGGAATCTAGCGTCTAAGTGTAGAAAAGGTCGATTGAATGTGCATCTTGTCACTTTAATTTGCAGAAGAGAGAGTCGATGAAGAGAACTCGCTCATGTTACATTCGCCCTTATTTAAACTCAATCTAGCCATGTATAAAAAGACGTGCTTAGCAAGCTTTAGCATTACCTGCTCAATTTTTAGAAACATGGGTTGTTTCTTGTGATTGATCTTTCAAAATCAGTGTTCCGTTGCAACTTTTTTTATAATTTTTTGATAAATTTCTCCAGAGCAAAAAGAGTGTTTACACAGCTGTTCACAATCCCAAATGCTGGGCGTTTGGTAATATTTTTTACCGAAGTTCTGTAACAATCGGGATGACTTCGACTGGAGTTGGTGCGCTAAGAGTGTGATTCGTCTTTAACAGTCAACAACAGTGCTTCGATTATTTTTAATCTTTGTCGACGATTCGGTTCGAGGAGTGAACCTTCTTCAGGGCCTGGAATTTTAATATCGCACTGACATTATTATGTGCTTGACTTACTCGATTTTGAAATCAACAAGTTATAATATTGTTTTGCTAATTTTAAAATATCGGGTTCAAAACGGGTTAATCTTTCTCCACTGGGGCATCGCTGTAGAGGAAGATACAAATTAGTATAGTCGGGACCCACTGGTTGGGGGAAGGACAAGGTATTTGGAGTACATAGCTCAAAATTTCTAGAGCACCGTTTTTTAGAACCGTTTAACGGATTTGGATGAAAATGCATCACGCTAATTGTTCAGTGGTTGTCAACAGCGTGATGCATTTTAATCCAAATCCGTTCAACGGTTCTAAAAAACGGTGCTCTAGAAATTTTGAGCAATGTACTCCAAATACCTTGTCCTTAATAGTTGGGTGGCTTTTTAGTTGGGCCCCCGTTGCACAGTGGCGGGCCTCCATACAAAAGTCGGACAAAACCTCAAATGTTAACCTAAATTGCTAAAATTCACAGGTTATGATGACTTAAGTTCCCTAAATCTATTTGTGATATAGAACTTGTCATATATTTTGATTTATCTATATTAGGGTGGTTCAAAATTTTGAAATCTGCTGATTATGGAAAGCATGTAACAATAATCGATAATAGGCTATCACCATGTGCTTTCTGAACGTAGGTTTTGATTAACCTTTTAATTTGGGGGTTCTTAAATCATGTATTGATATTGAAATAAACTATAATTGTGTATTTGTTGCTGTTAGGGTGGTCCAAAATCTTCAAAACTAGGGTATCGGGATGCTTCGTTGGCATAGTCCCCTCGTTCGGCCTATCTTAACGTTAACCAAAAACTCAAACAAACACGCCGAACTGGATATCGGAAAAGCTTTGCGCCAAACACCTGTAACATTTCGTTTCAATTTTAGCCCTTTGGAGTATTAAAATTGTATGAAAATGTCACTTTGTTTAGCTTTTGTAGACGCCATGATTCTTCGGCTTAGTGGGTAGTCTATACACATGATCATAAATGGCATGATTCTGGAATATTTCGAATTGCCTTTTCAATAACTGAACATTTGATGCGACGGTCAAAGATGCTATTTTGAATTTGTATGTTTGTTTTTAACGAATAATAACTATTTTACAAATTACATGTGGGCCGAATATTGAGGACATTTTTATCACCATGTACTCAAATCTTGGCCCATCAGTAAAGTGACGTCAAAAACACCGATAAAGTGACGCCAACAACATTGCTTGCGTAAGAACCAGAAATAACGAACAGAAAGATAGATTTTGTGTGCGGTGACTGTAAAAATATAACACAATAATCGGGTTGCATTGTTTTCGTTACTAAAAAAGAAAGAACTTTAGTTTAAGTGATTTATTTATAGTTTTTTGAAAATTTGGCTCCGAAAATGTAATTTGAAAGTATGATTGGTGAACAAACAGAGATAATACCTCAGCAGAAATATTGAAAAAATGAGATAATAAGTGGTTCTAGTGCATGGAAAGCAATAGGCCAACGTTGTATCCACTAATAGGCCAATTTATGTACCATAGACCAACGTTGCATACCATCACATCGAATCTTTTCAACTTAGTTAAGTAAATTCTTCAATATTTACGTAAGTTTACTTCCAATTGGTGAAACATGCATTGCCTAGAGTGCGTAATAGGGTCAAAATATTATTTCTAGTGCTATTAATTCATGAGTTATGGTCAAAATTGTCAAGGCGGTTTGCAAATTAGGCCAAGGAATGATCCATATACCCTATATAAATCATTAGAAAAAATCGTTTACCTACGTTTTCGTTCAATGGATCAATTCAGATACATACCAATGTTGGCTGACAAGACGTGGTCTATTCTCAGGGACTGCTCATAGACCACGTGGAATTTTACGGTGGGTGCACGGAGGTGTGTTAATTCAATCGTTATGGGGTCAGATATTCTAATATAGTGAACTGCGTAAAATTTGAACTGATTTTTATCAATCTCGTTTCAACAACTTCATATATGCTCTTCCGAGTTTGGGTTGTAAAGTCCATCGATCCCTGCTATCACTTGTCGAAGCAACCGAAACAACCCTATCTATAAAGAATTGGCAATTCGCAATATTGAAGGGAGTTTTTGATAAACAATCATCAGAGGTCGGTAATCATATTTATGAACAGTAGAGTTCCAGCAAATATTTTCAAAATCTTTATCACTCTATGTGTCGTTCAGTAGAAATGTGTTTAACGAAACTGTATGAATAACATACAAGAAAACTTCATGTTTAAAAAACCAATATAACGGGTTTTACTAAAGAGCGTAAAATGTTCGTTTCATAAAATTGCGATTAAAATATTCAAAGATTGCCTTGGTGATCGCGACGTTTACGTAGAAAAATATTTAACGTAGCGTTTAGCGCCGTTTAGTGAATTTCTTTTATATTTTATAGATGATTGTTGCTTTGAACTGTAAAGATGTGCGTGTAGAAAAGAAACACGTAGATGTCGACGAATTTTTGTCACTATATATTGAAACTTCGATAGAAGTTCGTGAAGAGATTGCTTCTAAGGTAGTTGACCAATACTACAAGGATGAATCGAAGAAACGACCAGTTTAATAAAATCAATGAGCAATGGTTTTTAGTTATTTTTACATGTTTTCAACGGTTGTTTTTGTCTTTCTTTTATTTTGAAGCTTAAAAGAGTTAGTTGTATCTGGTGAAGCAACATGTGGTTAGTGTCTAAGAAAATAAAGGCTTATTCATACTTAGTCATCACTCCTTTCCCTCTCCAGCTTACTGTTTTTAACTGGAGCACCCACCTTCTTGTGTTTTTCAGTCAAAACATAAAATAATATTTAAAAAAAATAATAATAAAAATGTTAAAGCTGTGGCCACTACATTATCAGACACTACCCCCCTCTCCTCTTATGACCATCTGACTTGATGAAAGTCTCTTATTGTTAATATAATTTGAACTATGTTAAGATAAAATTTAAACTTTAAACAATATCACTTCCTCTACAACCATGCGGCTCCATTGTGACCTGATAGAAAAAAAATTTTTTTTCGCTCTTAGCGCAAAAATGCGCAAACAGTGACCTATATAGCCAAAAACTAGACAAAATTGCACGTCAGATCCGGGATACAGCGTCGTTTTCTGATGTTTCCTAAACAAGTACTGGATCTCTTTAATACGAAGTTTTTCTCCAAAATTTCATAAAAGTCAATATGGTTGCATATTGTAAAAACATAATAATTTTGTGATTGAATTCCAAACAATCCCTGAAATGTAATGGTTATTCATACCCAAAAACACAAAAATATTGTCACATTATTCAAGTCTTCCTAACTTTTACAACGAACTCATGAAGGAAGCTCATAAAATAAAGACAATAAATACCAATATTGTAGCACATAAAACTTCAACTTTGCAAAAATCCACAAGACTCAATTTTCGACCAAATGACTTGAAAATTTGGGGTTTTCTTAGTTGAAGTATCTATGATGGAAGAAAAATATTAGAAAAATAAAATATTGAAGTCGATTTTTGAGGTTTTGTCCGGCTTCCGGCCACTGTGCGTTGGTTGAGCTGTCAGCCAACTAAAAAGCACCTGGACGTCATAATTGGATGTCAAACTGAAAATGACAACCAATCTGTAATTCCGAGGGGCGAGCTAATGAGTTTTTGGTTTCTTAAACTTTAATGATAATCGAGAAGAATTTCTATTTCACATTTCTTTTAAAAAAATAATATGTAAAATAACTTCGAAACAAAAGCAAAACATCGGCAATCTTTATTTTGTCGATCATTGAAAGCGTTTTGTGCTTGCACTTTGGTCCGGGTGGTTTCATAATCATCTGTATTTTCACTTCACCGACTAAAAATGGGTGTAAATATTTAATTCTCGCATTGGCCATATATGTATCTTGCAAAACGTATAAGTTTTGCTCTAAATGTGAAACAAATTGAAAATTTTTACTTTTAACTTCCAACCTAAACGCGACTAAAAATAAAAAAAAAAAACAATGCAAGGGGCGTGCGCGTGCTGCTGTCACTTCACCCAACTAACGAATTGAATTCCTTGGTTGGGTGGCGGTTGTGGCTGAACGAGCGGGTTCCGACTGTACCTAAACACATTGTTCGAACTGTATTCTGTAATAACACCGTATTTCGGTAAAATGTTATCTCTCTGTCAAATTCTAACGAAGTTTGGTAAAAGTTACAATCTCTACTGATTTTCCGGTAAAACATGTTTCAGTTGAGATTTTGGTATACTGATTTTGTTTCTTGAGTTCCTTCCTTGTCAAATATTTGACCCTGTGTACTACTGGCCTTAGTGTTTAATGAGCACTTGCAGTTAAGGTTCCATTAGACTGTTTGTTATGATGGCAAATATTTGACCAAACAACCCGAACGAATGAGCAACACAACGTGAATCATGGCAACCTTGGATAAATGTCGGACTACAATGACAAATATATTTGACCATCAAATTGCCTCTTTATAACCTGAGAGCTTCCTCTGCGACTGCTGAAATAACAGAAAATCTTAAAGCTTACAACATTGTCGTATAAGAAACAAACGCATATTTTGTCATGCACAACAACTTTGTAAAACATACGACAAATTTCAAAACTGTGTAGAAAAAGTTACAACGAAAAAACAGATTTAATGGGTCATAAAATTTAGCAGATGGAACAAGAGCCCCTTTTTTATTATTTTCAAATTTACAGTGAAAGTACAGGGTGCCTCACCTACCTCTACTTTCAAATGATGGGCTATAATAGAAGAACACTTTATTTAGAAGACTTACTGCACTGCCGGAAATTGGGCATCACTGTTAGCAGCGCAGTCCACAGATCAAGGTGGAACGGTGGAACTATCCATGATAGTGTGAGTAAATCTTCATACTAGCATCACCACATTGTTACACTTTTATATACAAACGTTCCACCTTAGCTCAATAGACGGTGGTGCCGTCGGTGACGCTTCACGTTAGTATGGGACAATAGCAGAATTCCATGTCTTGTTGATAAGTCTTCGCTATAATATAACAAATAATTTCTTCGAAGACACTTTTAAAGTAAATTACCCCTAAAATCATATGTTCGGGTCCAAAATCATTTCGATCACAAATTTGGGTGTCATGGTAAAATTTTCTCACGGTTTTATATATTTGTTTGCAAACATGTTCGTAAGCACCAGAATTGTCGGATTTACGCAGTACGTTGATGAGCTGTTTCCGGTTAAAATTTAGAGCAAAACTCTCACTGTCACCCTGTACAATTTCTGTTCACTGATCTACCCTATAAAGAATGCTAACCTTACACTTGCTTAGCCGAATGCATGAAAGCATATTTGCAGATACATAACTGCATGGCTTTTCGTCGTTTCAAAACAGGCAGCAGGAATGAATACGTGACGAATATTTCTGCAATGAAACTACATACGTAACAAATGGTGCAATGTGCATGCGTGTTCCCAAAATGACCCAAAACCCAGACGTGTTAACATAATTCAAAACTTCTGACTACATTATGTAAATTACATGGCAAAACCCTTTGCTGAGTCCACCTATCCCAAAAAAAATCCCCGTAAATCATGTTCACGTATCTAACTAAACGGCAACATCTGTTTCTCTGTTGTTAACCATTCTTCCCTGTTCAAAATTTTGTATCATTCGTCCTACTAATACCATCCAAATGGCGAAGTCTATGACCAAGAACCAGGTGCATGCTTTTCCGATTGTTGTTCTTGATCATAGATAACTGCCACTGTGTACTAACCTCCTATCACCGGCTGTTCCCAAGAAAACAATGCTAATTTCACCTCATACTCGAAATCCAGGTGCACATCTCGAAAGAGTACCTCCAGCTGGAACCGATCGGTCTGGTGTTTGTGTTCTTCTTCGCGTTGATTCTGATCATCCAGTTCACGGCCATGTTGTTCCATCGCTTCGGAACCTTGTCGCATATCTTGGCCTCAACCGAGCTCAACTGGGGCTGTAACAAGAAACCGGAGGAGCTCTCGCAGGATGCTCTGATAGATAAGGTAAGATCTGATGTGTTGTTATTCTTCAATTGGACGAGTCAATAACGCCTCTAATGTACATTCCGCATCTAGCACGCGGTGGAGATCGTCAAGAATCTCCAGAGGTTGCAAGGTATCGACGGGGACTACGACAATGATTCCGGCAGCGGGCCGGACCGGATAGCACGCCGTAGAACGATCCAGAATCTGGAGAAGGCACGTCAACCCAGGAGGCAGATTGGCACACTGGATGTGGCCTTCAAGAAGCGTTTCCTGAAGCTGACGGCCGATGAGAACAACACTGGAACGCCGATCCTGACCCGCAGGATGACGATGCGCCGCGAGACGATACGTGCCCTGGAGGTGCGCAAGAACTCGGTCATGGCCGAGCGGCGCAAGTCCCAGATGCAAACGCTGGGAGCGAACAACGAGTACGGAATCACTGGAGTGAACAACGTAAGTAGATGGGGCAAACTAAGAGCATTTTTTTTCTTGTTTCTGCAAGTATCATTCTAAGTGTTTCGATATATTCGCATATCTATGAATAGCTTACTATTGAAACACATCTCAAATTGTAAAACTTTAAATATCATCAGCGGTGATGTTTTCCATGGGCGAGCAATTGCACCAAGTCTTCATCCCCCTTCCCCATGTTGACCCGTGTTTATACTACGTACGGTAATTCAAGCTCGAGTCCTAGAAAAAGTTGTCAGAAAATCATCATTTTTTCAGATCCTTGTTATCCAAAGAGCTAGAACTTCTTGATGAACCTAATAACATCAATCTATCCCACAGTCGAACAACAACGCTCCTCAACGTCCGCTTCGAACATCCAACGCCGGTGTCAGCGTTAAGGACATCTTCAACGTGAACGGTGGCCCGGGCGGTGACATCTACGGCGTGACCGGACAGGTCAACCAAGCCTACGAACCGGTCATCGAAGACGACGACCGCAATTCGCTCAGACTGCAGCCGCGCAACCAAGTGACGTGGAGCAATAGCAACGGACGACTGTGACAAAACCGGAGTACATCCATGAGCATGTTACCCCTGGCCCCCGGCCCTCCGCTTCAGGAGGAATGTGATGTCCTAAATCTTGATTGAACGTCAAACGTGTTCTAGCAATAAGGAATTCAAAGTGAACGTGATTGTGAAGCAAGCTCGATGGAAGAGACAACAACTGATAATTTATAGCACAATTAGTATGTATCTATTGCTAAAACTTGAACGATGATGCAAACAGATAACTGCCGACATTTTATGTTTTTCGAGAACTAGGTTTAACAATCGTACTGTAGTTTTGGAACCCTATACACAACCAATCAACCGAAAAACTGCCAACTGATACATAGGTATACTCAAGGTTTTGCACCCTGACAAAGCAAGAAACTCATCGCGAAAAGAAATACTCAATATAGGTTTTATAAATTTAGCAATACTATGACGAAGTAAGAACAATCCATGCAAAAAAAAGTTGTTTTGGTTATGAAGCGTAAGAAAAATGTTCATACGCTGCAAAATTGATTTCGAAATGCCTATTGCATATTTATTTTTAGAGAATAAAATCAAATTTTAGGCCTCCTTCTTTCTGACGAACAAGTTGACAAACACTAAATTCAATCTCCGGTTTATGTAAATACGCCTCGGAACTAATTTCTCACTTTTTGTATGATCTTTTATAATCTTTGTTTTATATGACCTACCCTTTTTTGTCAATTATTAGTTCAATTTTGTTTTGTCTGTGCGAGATGCACTGTGTAAATCCTAAACTACGAAAGAAGTAAAATAAAATCGATAGACTTTAATATACAGTTTTATATAAATTTATGGCTGAAGTTGTTTTATTTGAAAGAAATATTCGGAATTTCAAGAATAAAAACCCTAATTGATCTAGCGGTGATGGTGCTTTTCTCGTGCCGTAAAGAATCCTTTTAACAAAACTCAAATGAAATGACAATTTCTTGATTTTGCTTTGGCTGACCAAGCCATGTGGGAAATGACACTGTTGAAAATGCTTTGACATCCATGTGCACAACAGAACATGTGCTCGATGAATAAATTGAGATTTGAATTATGAAAAGAAATCCACGCACTCCGGTGGGACTCGAACTCACGAATCCCAATTCGCTAGACGGACGCTTCTATTCCTTCAAGCTACGGAGCCACTCGACTATCTTCGTCGCCAGTAGGCGTAGAACTGAACTCGATTCCACAGTCGCACATTGTTATCTTCTTTTCACAATCCAAACCTCCTTCAGATGGGATTAGATGAACATCTAACATATATACTGTTGTTCATCGAGCACATGTTCTGTTGTGCACATGGATGTCAAAGCATTTTCAACAGTGTCAAATGAAATGTTGATGACCTTGATATATTGCGCTTTTTCCACCCCACTGGACCCTTTTCGCAGTAAAGTATAAGTGCGGAATCGTAAATAAAATTGCGATTTTCCATCGAATCGTGTTTTCTGTGCACTTACATATGAATTACAAGGTGCTGAATAAGTACGCAGAAGACACCAAAACGATGGGGTGGGAAATGCGCAATAAATACAAAATAAAAACTATTTTCTTAATTCACCGGTATTCTAAATTGGAATTGGAAATGTCAATTCAATTGTAGATCTCCATCTTGGAGTTTCAGGACAACATTTTCAATATCCTGGTATCCTTCCCTGACCCAATGTACGGCAACGTTGACGCCGGCTATCTGTCTCGTATAACGTGGGTAGATCACCTCAGAACGATGCGTTATTTTCCTGCCTAAAGTAGAAGCATGGCCTAAAACTTGATATTTTTTTGTGATGTTTTCTTTCAGGAATAACAAGGTAGGTTCACTTAACAGATCTGTAAACCCAAGTGTAAACCACCCATCAAATGACAAACTGCGCTCTAGATTGTCGAATAGAGTTCCTCATAACACCCCACCCTACTAACACAAATCCCTTTTCCTTAACATCTATGTGGATAGTTTGGGCGCCCTGTATCTTCTCAAGTAGACATAAACTCATATTTCTACCCTTACCTAGCGATTGTAAGGACGTGGCCAGGTACAGGGGATGGCCAAAATGTTTGGGATAGGCAACTTTTTTTTCTCACAAAAAAGTTCAATATGCTATAACTTTTCATAGAGTGCATCAAAAAATCTCAAATTTTGACTGTTTGTCAACCTATTATATGTGCATCATTGGTACAAATTTGGGCTCGATTGATTATTCTTCCACAAAGTTAGAACCGTTCGGGTAAAACACTGTTTTTTAGACAACTCATTTTTGAGCTGTCATATCTCGGAAACCAGTGAACCGAATTGAATGAAATTTTGAACATACACTAACAATATACAAATGCTTCACAAACTATTAAAACATAGATGCTTTTTGAACGTTGAAAAAAGTTATCATGGATTGATACTTTTTAGATTTTTCTTGAAAATGTGTATTTTTTACGTCAATGTCAATAAATTTCAGTGTTGATGTCTAAATATTTTCCACTTCTGTTCTCAAGCTATCTTTAATCAGATATATTTGAGCCTATTTAGATTAAAGGAAGAACACATTTAGTAATTTATGGGCAAATTTGCCTTATTTTCCTCTATATGGGTAAAAATTTCAACCCGGTATAACTTAATACGTCGTGAGAAAATATTACATTTTATAACGTTGTATTAAGTATCAATATATTGTTGATAAACGTTAAAAAAATCATTCAATTCGGTTCACTGGTTTCCGAGATATGACAGCTCAAAAATGAGCTGTCTAAAAAATAGTGTTTTACCCGAACGGTTCTAACTTCGCGAAAAATTATTCAATCGAGCCGAAATTTGTACCAATGATGCACATATAACAGGTTGATAAACAGTCAAAATTTGAGATTTTTTTATGCACTCTATGAAAAGTTGTAGCATGTTGAACTTTTTTGTGAGAGAAAAAAAATGCCTTTCCCAAACATTTTGGCCACCCCCTGTACTTTGTTTTTGAGGCATTCACCACCAGGCCGATCTTTGCTGCTTCGCGTTTCAGGCGGGTGTACAGCTCTGCCACCGTTCCAAATGTTCTGGCAATAATGTCCATGTCGTCCGCAAAGCACACAAATTGACCGGATTTTGTGAAAATAAAATCGATCCCCGGCTGTTGAGACCGGCTCGTCGCATCACACCTTCCAGAGCGATGTTGAAAAGTAAGCATGAGAGTCCATCACCTTATCTCAGTCCCCGGCGAGATTCGAATGAACTGGATAGTTCACCCGACACCCTTACGCAGTTTTGCACACCGTCCATCGTTGCTTTATCAGTCTAGTTAGCTTCCCAGGAAAGTCGTTTTCGTCCATGATTCTCCATAGCTCTGCGCGGTCGATACTGTCGTATGCCGCTTTGAAGTCGATGAACAGGTGATGCGTTGGGACCTGGTATTCACGGCATTTCTGGAGGATTTGCCGTACGGTAAAGATCTGGTCCGTTGTCGACCGGCCGTCGATGAAACCGGCTTGGTAACTTCCCACGAACTCATTTACTTTAGGTGAAAGACGACGGAAGATGATCTGGGATAGCACTTTGTAGCCGGCATTCAAAATGGTGATCGCTCGAAAGTTCTCACACATTAACTTGTCGCCTTTCTTGTGTATGGGACAGATTATCCCTTCCTTCCACTCCTCCGGTAGCTGTTCGGTTTCCCAGATCCTGACTATCAGCCGATGCAGACAGGTGGCCAACTTTTCTGGGCCCATCTTGATGAGTTCAGCTGCGATACCATCCTTACCAGATGTTTTGTTAGTTTTGAGCTGGTGAATGGCATCCTTAACTCCCCTCAGCGTGGGAGTTGGTTCATTTTCGTCTTCCGCTGCACTGGCGTCGTCGTTTTCTCCGTTGAATCCAGAGATATAAGAGCTCAAAGTTGGCTATCAAATAGTTATACCTTTTCTAGGATATTTTTAACTTCGTGAAGAATAGCCCGATCTTTTCCAAATTTAGACCACTGATACACAACTAGTTGATGATCTCACAGTAAAACTTTGAGAATATTTGATGCTGTTTTAGAAAAGTTACAGCTAGTTGAACATTTTTTAAAAAATGAAAATTTTTCCCGTCCAAATTATTTAGAGTGTCCCCTGTAGATAGCTGTAAAGTATTTGTGTAGCAGCAGTATATCCCGCTAAAAGTTTGTTTTGACAATAATGTTTACATCCGACAAGCCGTGTTGTTATACCAACAGCTTCAACCTCTAATGATGTCTAACGGTCTTCAAAGCACTGCTGGTTTGTCAGCATTACGAATTTTATTGTAGGCATAGGCGCCAACTTGTGACGTAGTTGGGGGGGGGGGGGTCGAAGCTCTCCAAAATTGGACAATATTCAACTTTTTTTAGCTCAATGTACTAGTTTTCACGTGAATATGACTAAATGAAATGAACTGCGTTGATATTTGTCGAATTTCATTGATTTCGAGAGGCCTCGCCCCCCCAACTACGTCACAAGTTGGCGCGTATGATTGTAGGTATAGTAGCAGCTGTTTTATTAATGGGGACTCCTATTGGATTAGTTCTAGTTTTCACATCTTCCGTGAAATCTTCCAGAGTTTGAATAGAGAGCAGTAAATGCATCCGAGCAGAGGAGAATATCAAATAAATAACTACGAAATCACATAACCTATTTTTATATCTTGTTCTGTTATTATTTAATTATAAAGGCATAGCTTTTCCAAAACAAATTTTGTTGGACAATCTCATTTTGTTATAATCAAGCTATTGATAAACATTCACTCAATTACATTTCAATAACATGTTTTGTTGAAGTACAAGTTTTGTTATTGTACTATTGACCAATTATCAACAACAGCACAATAGTAACAAACAAGTTTTAAAAACAAAGTAACAATTCGATAATAATGACCTGTCCTTTTGTTTTGTTCCATTTTGTATACAGTTAGGACGGAAAATTGAGCGACTCCTCTAAAAATTCCATAAATAATATTCGAAAAAAAAAACACTTGGAAGTTCTGGAAGAACCCTTCGATACCCTGGAGAAGTCTTAAAAAAAACTCCTGGCGCAATCTTCTTAGAAATGCCAAAAGTAATTCTTCTGAGCAATTATTAGAATTCTTGGCAAAATCTTTTGAAAAACTCCTGGTGAAATTCTCAAAGAAATTTTCAGATAAATCTTAAGATGAAATAATCACAGGAAATTCTGAAAAAATCCTAAAAGGGATTCTGTTCATAATTCAGGAGGAATTTCTAGAGGAGTCTTTGAAAATCTGTGAACGATTTCGTGGAAGAATATCGGAAAAAATTCTGGAAGATTTTTCTTTTACATTCTCTTAGAAGAATTAGTTGCGGTTTTGATATAACAAATTTTGCTTTTCGATAATTATCAATAACATATTAATATCAAAATTTGTTATTGAAATATTTTCCAAATTCACTGTTATTAAGTTGTTATTGACAACTTAACAGAACAAGTTATTAAAATAGTTTTCCAAGAACATTTTTTTTGTTATAATATTTGTTATTTTGCCGCTTATGACAGACAAGTTCATAACATAATATGTTATGTTAATAACTTAAAAATAATCGATTCTTTTATTCAGTTATTTTACCCAAATAACACAGCTCCTAATGCTGTTGTTATTCCCTTCTGCTCGGGCAGGCCCAGTGAAAAGTGGTTTATTTCAGACAACCGAATGAATTGTGTAGTCATATGGCGCTTGTTTTGCAGCTGTGCATTAGCATAAGGTTTATTTTTACAAGCTCCTTTCATTCAGCGTTGATTGATTCAATTCGATTGTTGCACAACAGAAAGCAAATTAGGTACTGAAGCTTATAGTGCTGAAAATGTTAGTTGGGAAATGTGCAATCAATTGGCGATGGTGGAGAAACGAAGACGATTTTGAAGAGTTAAATTTTTGAGTTTTGATATGATCACGTAGAATAGCTATCACCGAAGTGTTTCGTGATTAAAGTTTCTTTTTAATAAAACGATAGTATTCAGAAAAAGCGAAATCTTTCAAATTTCTATGAGATTTCATGATGTTGAAAGTATGGGGCCTCTACACGTTTCACAGCTTTTCCACCTTACAATTTAACTTTCTTCTTTAAATCGAATTTAAATTTGAGTTATATAATAGATGATAATGAGATACAGTAAAAATTTCAGCTCAATCGCAGCATTGACTACGGAAGATGAATTGTATGAAGTGAGCAACTTTGCTTGAAAATATAACATCGATTTCCTTCGTGTTTCCAAACTTAAGTGTTTTCTACACTAAAATTTGGTCAGCTTATTAAGTTCAAAAAAAAAAACTGTTAACTGGTGTTATCATTCCACTTCATCGATTCCCTTTCCTGATGTGACCTGCAAATCGTTTTTGATTGTTTTGTTGTAGATGCTGGTCCCACATCGGACTACATCTATAGATCAATCGACTGCAGATCGTAACTCCCAGATATTCCGAAGTGAACTGACCCCAGTCAGAGTTACCCAGTATAAAACATAACAACAGATAGGTACATGGCGTTTCGAAGCTAATATAAAGATGAACACGTTCAGCTAAAATTTAAATATGCTTTGTTATCTCTCAATAATATATTAATTACTTCTTATCAGTAATTGTAATAACTATTTGATTACTTAAATTAGTTTCGCTTTTCTCTCCTTCCACTAACTCTTATCATCAGCGTTACTCGATAGGTTTTACTCTTTTATTAGCTCTCAACATCCTGAAAACTGCGAATCGTAACACAACCATATGCTTCCCCTGAGAGGCAGCCCCTTGCGACCGTTTGTGAATCTTTAGAGCGAAAAAAATGATCAAATTCATCAAACTTCAATTTGAAAGGTATTTAGCATATATTAACACATCTGGACTCCGGCAGCAGCCGTTGTTGGTGCTCTCAGTGGACAATGAAGCCAGAGCACCAGGACTGCTACTTCAACGCCGCCACTACCGCGGCCATTCACTGAAACTGTGCTGCTCCGGATTCTGCCGCATCGCGCCGCCTCGGTGTGTGATTGCGAGTGAATGCGATTGTTTCTTGGCTAGCTAATTGCCAGGGACGATTGTTTTTCGGTATTTACAATAACCTGCACTATGTAGCCGGGCTGTATGTGGGCCTCATCGATGTGCATCTTATCACCTAGCAGCTTACCCCCGTAGAACCATCGCTGAGTAAATGCATCGATTCCTTCCTGGGCCTGAGGGGGTGAAATTACGCAAGTTGTTGGTAGGTGGGAAAAGTTCGAAAATAGAAACGTTATTTGCTTGTCTCAAGCGAGTCATTTGATGACGGCGATGAAAATAGCCTGATACACATATGATATGTTTGTAACAGATAATGATGGACATTAATATCAGATAGGGATCTACTGAAACTACATGAACATGAACCCTTGTAATTCATGAGTGCAACAAAAATCAGTTGATCAGTGATAATCAATACATAACTGCGGCACTTACCTGGAGTTTCTTTTTACATTGACCGATTGTGTCTTTAGAATAAACTGGTAATTTAACATCTGTACAGGTGGACGAGAGTCGCAGCTTCAGAACGACTTCGGTGCCTAAAACAATAAGTAAAGTATGTTTATAACGTAATGACACTTTATTTTGTACATAGAAAGGCAGTGACACACAACATATTAAAGTTTATATTGGTTTATTACAAAAATGTTCATCTGGTTCAAATATTCTTATCTTCTTCTTATTTATGGCTCTACGTCTCCACTGGGACTAGGCTTGCCTCACTTCAACTTAGTGCTCTTTGAGCACTTCCACAGTGGCTTTCTTTGCCTTATCATTGTTTCTATTTCTTTCTCTCGTTCTCTTCTACTCTCTCACGCTCATCAACAACTTGGTAAGGAAAGAACTCAAGAAACAACATCTGTTTGACATTAATGAAAATTCTATCGAGTCAAATGGATTCCGGAAGGAACCCACGAGGAAGAAGTTTTGAAGAAGCCCAGAAAGAGTTGCGAGCGAAATCCTGAAGGAATCCCGGACAAATCCTTCTCGAGAGGGGAATTTCTAAAGGAATCTCGAGAGGAATCTGCAGTAATTGCCCGTAGAAATCCTTGAAGAGCTCCCGGGAGGAATTGCTGAAGAAATTAGCGGAGTAAACCCTGGAGGAATTCCGAGATAAATTTCTCAAGAATTCCCAGAAGGACTCCCGGAGAAATTCTTAGAACTAACCCCGGCAAGCATCCAGGAAGGAATCCTGGGGAGAGTTTTAGGAGGAATCCCTGAAGCAGTCCCCGAAAGAATTTCTGAAGTAATCCCTTTGGGAACTCCAAGATGAATCTCAAAAGGCGGAATTCCAGACAAAAAATTTTGAAGGGATTCATGAGAAATCCCTGACGGAACCTCTGAATAAATCTATGAACAAATCCCGGGTGGAATCCATGAAGTAATCCAAGGAGGAATCCAGAGAAGCATTAATAGACGACTTCCGGGAGAAATTCCTGTTACCTGATGGATTCCCGAATATCTTTGTTACTACCGAAGAAACCCCTGTAAGAATCCCGAGAGAAATCTCTAAAGGAATCTGCGGAAATATTCCGGGAGGAATCTCTAAAGAATCGCTGAAAAATCCCTGAAGCAAATCGCCAAGAAAGTCTGAGAGAATCCCAGGAAGAATCCAGGGAGAATGTTCTGCAAGAGTCAGGAGACCAATCCCTCTGGAAATCCCTTGTCGAAATCTCGGATGGAGTTCGAGGAGAAATCCTGGGAGAATTTCTTCAGGAATCCTGAGAGAATTCTTTGGAAGGATACCGGGAAGAATACCGGATGGAACTTCGGGGTAAACGCTCATAGGAATTTGGAAGGAAATCTCGGATAAATCCCTGGTGGAATATCTGAAGGCATTACGGAAAAAAAGCATATTTAATCCCTGCAACCTGTATTATATAGGCCAAGGCATCCGCGATAAAACTCATAAAAACATCAAAAACATCTAACAAGAGCTTTTTTTAAATAGAAGATTGACATTCATAAGAAACATTCTTGAAAATTCCAGCTTCGTGGTCGAGTCAAACAAAATTATTTTACACATTAATCTGAACGGCCCGACCCCCAACAACTTATTTTCAAAATGTTGGCATTTCGTCAATTTTCATCTGATTTATTTGGCACCGCCCTAAATCGATCCTAGATTGATACAAGCTTATTACACTCAAATGACTTTACATTCCCCGGAACCGTTCTGGAGATATTCCGGATTTTACTGAGGTCAGGAAGGTACCAAAACAGGCAAAAGCGATTGTTTCGTGTGTTTTTATGTTTGTGCTATCGAGTTTTAGTAGATTTGTTTTGAGAACCATAATACAAACTGCTTTACCCAGATTTTGATGAGTTGACCAGGTGGTACAGGTTCCGCCGGGGACTCATTGAGGAAACTTCTGAAAACTTCAACCAAAGCATGTCGTGCGACGTATCAATCTCCAAATTTTTAGAGAATCAACCATAAAAGATATACTGAAGTGTTTATCAACTAATATGGCCGCTCCGGATCCTCTGGTTCAGGTGTCGCCGGAGCCTCGTTGGGGACTTTTCTGGCTTTCAACCAAAACATGTGGTGCGACGAACCAGTCTTTTGAGAGAATGAACCAGAAAAGGTAGACTGAAATCTGTATCAACTAATATGGTCCCTTCGTGACGTTTGACACAGGTTCTAACGGGGTCTCATTGGAGACAACCAAAATATGTCGTGCGACGTAGCATTCGTCATAACTTCGAGATAATGAACCAAAAGAGGTAGACTGAAGTCAGCATCAACTGATATGGCTACTCAGGAACATCTGGCACAGGTTACACCGACGCCTTATCGGGGATACTTTTGGTTTTCAATCATAACATGTCATGTGAGGTATCAATCCTCAGCATTTGAAAAAATGGGCTAGAAAAGATAGGACGAAGTCTTCATCAACCGATATAATCCCTCTGGAACATTTGGCACAGGATACCCCGGCGCCTCATCGGGGACACTTCTGGTTTTTAACCAAATTATGTCGTGCGACGTAACATTCGCCATAATTTCGAGAATCGAAAAAGGCAAGCTGAAGTATGCATCAACTGATATGGCCACTTCGGAACATCTAATCTGGCACAGGTAACACTGACATCTCTTTGGAGACACTTCTGTTTTTTAGCCGAACCGTGCCACGCGACGTATTATCTTCATGATTTCGAGACAATGAGCCAGAAAAGACAGACTGCAGTCTGTAACAATTAATTTAACTACTCCTTCGTTTATTCGTTTATTCGATGTGTGAAACGTGAACTTGGGGAGCGGAACCGTAATGGTTAAATCGCTCCATATGCAATCTTAGCAGTAACGTCTGTGCCACTTAGTGAGCGAGAACGGGGGGCTTTTCGGCTTTCAGTCTTTAGAGCGGTCAGAACCGATATAGCCGAGGCGGTAAACGCACGGGTATTCAGCATGACCATGCTGAGGGTGACGGGTTCGATTCCCGGTCGGTCCAGGATCTTTTCGTAAAGGAAATTTCCTTGACTTCCTTGGGCATAGAGTATCTTCGTGCCTGCCACACGATATACACATGCAAAAAGGTCATTGGCAGAGGAAGCTCTCAGTTAATAACTGTGGAAGTGCTCATAGAACACTAAGCTGAGAAGCAGGCTTTGTCCCAGTGAGGACGTTACGCCAAGAAGAGGAGAGGAGAGGAGAGCGGTCAGAACTAAAGTATATTTTTCCGACGTTTCGATTGTATATTCAATCTTCTTCAAGAGTTAGAAAAGTTTCGTTCTTTGTGTTGAAATCAGGCACGTGATATTGGAGATAAGCACTGTCGCTGGAAGGTGGCAGCAGCTCGTCCTCTCTGGAGCCACCATATGTTGACGACGGGGCACTTACACTCCGTGTGGTGTTTCTGTCAGCTGCCGCGACGATCACTTGGCGACGACGACGACGACGATGATGGTAATCACACCACATCAGATGCACGGTACCGTTGCGAAGGGAGACGGTATTCGATTCCGCGTGTGCCGATCAACAGGCAAGAGAAACGCACTGAATAAACTGTCGACGACCGAAACTACTTACTGATACTCGGAGGATTGAGTGGTAGATAATTAAAATCGATTGGTCCAAATCGAATATGGGAGCAATCAACTGGCCTTCCTAGATCCGGTCAAATTCTTTCGCATTCGAAGACGTGACTTAGTCGGATGAGGAAAAGTTGATCGCAATGCATTTATATTTTTTCTAGACTCATGCCAAAGTTACTCGCATTCGGAACCGTGGCGTACCAGAGTGAGAAAATAAATGCTTGCCCACACTTGAATCGGTGTCAAACTGGCCTTTTCAGACTCTTGCCAAAGTTACTCGCATTCGGAACCGTAGCGTGTCAGAGTGGAAAAAGTTTGATCGATTCAGTATGATTTAGACTCCTCGATTCTAAATACTAAGTAACTCTTTTCAAAGACTTAAATTTTCCAATCAAGCTCCAGCCAACTCCTTTCGCATTCGAAGGCTTGGGTAATAGGAGGGATTAGAAAAGATTAAGCTTCTCAAAGTGCTTGGTAAGAAGAATTTCGAGTAGCAAGTGAATGAGCGTTCTGTAGCTTGTGACGTACAAGGCAAAACTGCTACCGTCTTTATTGTTCGATCGCCTTTTATACTCTCGTCCAGACATTATTCGCACCCTCTTTTTACATGTCTTTTCCTGATTCCTACGTAAAGCATATTAATTATATGTGTATCGTCCAGAAACTATGCTCACCCTCTTTACATCATTAATTAACTCATGATTCATCAAAATTCTAACTTGTATACATACAATCCTGCAATGAATCTTTCCAACAAGTTTTGCTAACAAGTTTTGCTAACAAATAATTAATTCCTGATCAAAACCTTTTCTGGTACTTTGACCATTACAATACATTGGGGTTGTGTTCTTGACTTTACGTTAGTTGTGAGCATAGATAATTGATTACAATTTTATATCCTATCGGTGCATGTCTGGAACTAACAATTACAAATGGCGTAGCTTGCATTCTAGTTTAATGAATTTCACAATATTGCGTAATTATATATCATGCTTATGTGTAAGTGGTTAGTTCTATCCGATTGCGCAACATTAAATCCGATGGTGAAATTCCATACCGCGCTTGCGCATTTATGCTGTGAAACCGTGAACATACTTGAATATGATATCGTTTCTAATATGAATTAGAATGATTCATCCCCATGTATGCTATGAGTATGCGTTCCGGGCTAATCGATTACTACGCACGCGCAGTTTGTTTCGTTCTTGATCAGTCATCCTCGATGCTGCGCTATCGTAGCATATCGTATACAACGTTGTGTGAAAGGTCGCTCGTTTTCAATTCGATCTAATTGATTTTGCATATTGCAATTTACACTGGTTATCATGAATATGTGACCAACACGATTCACAAAACGTTACCTCTACGATTATTATACAAGCTTTTGTGTTAGATTATTACAAGCGATTTGCTTAATGCTAGATGTAGGAAATGATTGGAGTTAGTGTGCTCTAGTTGTTAGAAATTAATGTACTTCACGCGTCGCGTTCGTAACATTCCAGCCCTCGTAAATCTACTGAGGAGATTTACTAAATACTTGTAGATAAGCGACGTGGTTTCCAAACATTTCCTTTACAATTGTTGAATATATTTTTAAATTTACTTGTCAGTGTATTATAACATGATTCTTCATAATTTCTGTTATTATTCTGTTTCTTGGGTGTTAATCCTGATTAACTATTTAGTGTTTATTATTGGATACACACTAGCTCTTTATGACTCATCAATATTTTCATTTTGATTGATGACTTGGAGTTCTTCAACTACTTCCATATCATTAGTTCTGTTATTTTCATCTTTTAGATTTCTTGGTTCTTTCATGATTTTATTGTGAGATAGAAAATTAGTGAGTGAGTCCCAGCATGACAAAACTAGTTTCCAGCTTAATCCATATATGTCAGATCAAATTCTTCCATGAATCAACGTGTCAATTAAGGGTAAACAAGTTATAAGGTATAAACTTGGCTTCGGTGGAATGATGTTTTCGTTGATGACGATTAAATGAAGTAAATAATACATTCTCGGATTCTCACTCATTAATTCTGCTAGTAAAAGCTTTTCAGTGTATCCTTTTTCCAAGAAATCTTCTCATTTACCCTATTTTTAATTCTGGGCTTTTCTTCAGTGACCTTTCTAATGATTTCAATCTGTTAAGGGCGTTATTGTAACTAGGAGGAAAACTTGATTTATCAACTTTCCACAAGAGACCATGTTCGTAACGTCGATCTTTATGATTAAAGGTTTGATTAAGAATTTGCTATGCCCATTCATCATCTTTTGATTTAGGAAGGTCCTTAATAATTTTAACTCTAAAATTTTCTGCCAAAAATCTTCTAACACCTTGGAGAGATTTCCTGATTTCTTTTCTTCTATAATCATCTATCTTACAAATCTTACCAAAATTCAGCCAGCCGAGTTTAGCTCTTACCGCAATAGGTGAGTTCTCATCAGCATGTCTTCTGTCCGTTGTAATCAGGAAATGAAGATGCTCCAGCCCGACCATTATAGTTGGTTTTGCATCATGGTCCATCGATGTCCAAGTCTGCCAATATACTCGAAACGTCCTTTGTTGTGCTTGTTCCTCAGTAATTGCTTTGGAAATTGTAAGTCCGGAATGGTTCCAACACCTTTCATGACGTACTGCTTGCATTTTCTTAGTGTTAGAATATTTACTCGATTGTTTGGAGTTTCCTTTGATAAATTCTGCGTCCAAGTGAGGCGTAATGAATCAGATCCTCCATCAAGCCCCAACTGATCTGCGATGGCTTCGTCGATTAAGCTGAGCCATGATCCAGGATCCAAAATAAACAAATGTTTCAATGACTTTGTCCTTGCTGCTCAGTTTTACTGGTATTTTTTGAAAGTACACATCCTTTTTATATCCATGATGACTGTCCATTCGTTGATTGAAGTTAGCATTTTTCAACTTGTTGCACGGATAAGTTTTATGATTGAAGTTGCAAACGTAGCACAAATCTTTTTTAGATGTGGTGTGCATATTAATTCTGGATTTTGCAAGATTCGATGTTGTCGACGTTTTTCGAAGTTCCAGCTGAAGGTAACAGCAATCGAAGCGTAGATGCATGCGGTTTCAACCACTTGTTCAAATCAATCAGTGTAGGTTGCGATTGATTCCGTTGTACTAATTCCGTCCAACTGATTTGCAAATTGAATGGTAGTTTTTTCGTGATATTCTCAATTAGTCGATAATCACGTAGAAAATCTACTTTCTTCAACGATTCCATATTTGTGACGAGATTGTCCAGAGTGTCTGATAACTCAACAGGATTTACTTGCATTTGGTGAATTACTTTCATCAAGTCACTTAGCAGCTGTCTATAAACTATTTCAGGTCTTCCGAAGGTTTCTTCGAGTCGTTTAATAATTTGCGGTAAGTTTGCTGCGCTTATCATCAAATTGGCAACGCATTTCGCTGCAGATCCGCTCAATGCATGTTCCAATCGGTTTAAATTTTCCAAATTTGTGAATGCTCCTTCTGTTGTAGTATCATCATAGATACTTTTAAATTTTGGCCAATCACGTGGCGCTCCATTGAAGTCTGGAAGCTGAATTAGCCCTTGTCTTTTAAGATATGGTGTTGCATCATTATTTCTTATTAACGCATTACTGATCGATTGATTTATTTGCTCAGACAGGCTGTGTTTTTGTAACTTATCCAGCAAGTCATTGCGTTCCATTTCCAATTGTGTGCATTTTATGCATAAAAATTGTTCTTCTTTAGTTGGTTTATGATCAAGCTCTGCGCAAGTTAAGTGAAACCAACGGTCACACTCATCGCAACATACCATATCGCTTACTGTATCATCCTCATTACAAAGACGGCAGTGGCCGTTCTTGTTCAATACGAACCTTATAGACATGTTTGCTGATTACCAGGATTGCTTAGGAATTTCCTTGAGTTCATTTAGGTCTCGTTGTATAGAAAAGTCGCCGTCCAAGAATGTCTGCCCAGTATTATTATCTCGTACTACCAAAACTTAGTGAATGTCAATTCACTTTCACTAATTCTTCACGATTGTTCTGTTCAATGATGCCTTCCCTGGAGGGAGCTAGTCACTATGGCACGACTAGACCAACGGGTGATTTTCTGTTCACACGTATTCTTCACAATATCGTTGAGCTCAATGTTGATTATAATTCTTTGATGTAATCGATATTGTTCAGTTCAATGTTGCCTTCCTTAAGGGAGCTAGCCACTATGGCACGACTAGACCAAGTTGTAAATGTCAGTTCACTTAAGGTCTTCTTGATATCGTTGAGTTCAATGTTGCCTTCCCTGGAGGGGGCTAGTCACTATGGCACGACTAGACCAAATTGTGGTATCAATTCACTTAAATTCTTCACGATATCGTTGAGCTCATTGTTGCCTTCCCTGTGGGAGCTAGTCACTATGGCACGACTAGACCAAGTTGTGTTTGCTATCGGCTCGAATTGTAACCGTTTCACTTGTGACTCTGCACAACTCTTAGACTACACTCCTGGCGGCAGTAAACCACGCTACAATTCGAAAGATACCACTTCATTCGTTAATGTCACTTGACTTCAAAGTTAAGATGCCGATCGCCTGGTAGGCTTCAGTTTGTAACCGTATTTATTGTGTCTAAGCACAACACTCAGACTGCACTCCTGGCGGCAGTAAACCACGTTACAAGGTCGCAAAACACACACTTTGATTATATTTCTTCGATGCAATCGATTTATTCACTGCCGTACTTGTCACTTTTCAGAATTACGGCAGTTTAGTTCAATATTGCCTTCCATAAGGGAGCTAGTCACTATGGCACGACTAGACCAATTTGACCTGTTCAGGTCAGTAACATAAAAAACAATCGTGATTTAGTTTTCTTCTTTGTTTTTGGCTGCTGGGCATTCATCTTCTTATTCACTTGGTTATCGTGGATTGAGTTCTTCTTGTTTCGTTATGAATGTCAATTCAGAGTTTGGATCCGATAGAATTGTAACCTATAATTCGTGACTTTTGCACAACACTCCACGTTACAACACGAGAAAACACTATTCTTGATTATTCGTGAATGTCAGTCAGTTCACAGTTCGGATCCTAAACACAGTTCGGATCCTGTCACTGTTTGTTGGCATTAATTTCTTCTCACTTTGTAACCAGTTCATTCACGTTTGTTCACGATGAGTCTTCCACAATTTTGGTACTATTTTTCAGCAAACATAATCCATAAGTTCTCTTTTCTTCGTTCGTGGTAACTAGCACTCACTGTTCAAATTTTCACTGATCTACCACTGCTCAATTTGTCCGAAAACATTGTGATCCGGTATCGCCTTTCCACTTTTCAGCGCGCTCCTGGAGTTCGATTTTCCTCTGCCTTGACAGACCGCCAAATGTTGGCAGTAGCATTTCCTCTCTGGAAGATGGTAGCAGCTCTTCCTCTCTGGAGCCACCAAAAATGTTGGTGGCAGTAGCTCCTCCTCTCTGGAGCCACCATATGTTGAAATCAGGCACGTGATATTGGAGATAAGCACTGTCGCTGGAAGGTGGCAGCAGCTCGTCCTCTCTGGAGCCACCATATGTTGACGACGGGGCACTTACACTCCGTGTGGTGTTTCTGTCAGCTGCCGCGACGATCACTTGGCGACGACGACGACGACGATGATGGTAATCACACCACATCAGATGCACGGTACCGTTGCGAAGGGAGACGGTATTCGATTCCGCGTGTGCCGATCAACAGGCAAGAGAAACGCACTGAATAAACTGTCGACGACCGAAACTACTTACTGATACTCGGAGGATTGAGTGGTAGATAATTAAAATCGATTGGTCCAAATCGAATATGGGAGCAATCAACTGGCCTTCCTAGATCCGGTCAAATTCTTTCGCATTCGAGGACGTGACTTAGTCGGATGAGGAAAAGTTGATCGCAATGCATTTATATTTTTTCTAGACTCATGCCAAAGTTACTCGCATTCGGAACCGTGGCGTACCAGAGTGAGAAAATAAATGCTTGCCCACACTTGAATCGGTGTCAAACTGGCCTTTTCAGACTCTTGCCAAAGTTACTCGCATTCGGAACCGTAGCGTGTCAGAGTGGAAAAAGTTTGATCGATTCAGTATGATTTAGACTCCTCGATTCTAAATACTAAGTAACTCTTTTCAAAGACTTAAATTTTCCAATCAAGCTCCAGCCAACTCCTTTCGCATTCGAAGGCTTGGGTAATAGGAGGGATTAGAAAAGATTAAGCTTCTCAAAGTGCTTGGTAAGAAGAATTTCGAGTAGCAAGTGAATGAGCGTTCTGTAGCTTGTGACGTACAAGGCAAAACTGCTACCGTCTTTATTGTTCGATCGCCTTTTATACTCTCGTCCAGACATTATTCGCACCCTCTTTTTACATGTCTTTTCCTGATTCCTACGTAAAGCATATTAATTATATGTGTATCGTCCAGAAACTATGCTCACCCTCTTTACATCATTAATTAACTCATGATTCATCAAAATTCTAACTTGTATACATACAATCCTGCAATGAATCTTTCCAACAAGTTTTGCTAACAAGTTTTGCTAACAAATAATTAATTCCTGATCAAAACCTTTTCTGGTACTTTGACCATTACAATACATTGGGGTTGTGTTCTTGACTTTACGTTAGTTGTGAGCATAGATAATTGATTACAATTTTATATCCTATCGGTGCATGTCTGGAACTAACAATTACAAATGGCGTAGCTTGCATTCTAGTTTAATGAATTTCACAATATTGCGTAATTATATATCATGCTTATGTGTAAGTGGTTAGTTCTATCCGATTGCGCAACATTAAATCCGATGGTGAAATTCCATACCGCGCTTGCGCATTTATGCTGTGAAACCGTGAACATACTTGAATATGATATCGTTTCTAATATGAATTAGAATGATTCATCCCCATGTATGCTATGAGTATGCGTTCCGGGCTAATCGATTACTACGCACGCGCAGTTTGTTTCGTTCTTGATCAGTCATCCTCGATGCTGCGCTATCGTAGCATATCGTATACAACGTTGTGTGAAAGGTCGCTCGTTTTCAATTCGATCTAATTGATTTTGCATATTGCAATTTACACTGGTTATCATGAATATGTGACCAACACGATTCACAAAACGTTACCTCTACGATTATTATACAAGCTTTTGTGTTAGATTATTACAAGCGATTTGCTTAATGCTAGATGTAGGAAATGATTGGAGTTAGTGTGCTCTAGTTGTTAGAAATTAATGTACTTCACGCGTCGCGTTCGTAACACTTTGTCTGGTGGATTGTTTTTGGTAATTTTCGTCAAGCTTTTGGTGTTCATCAATTTCTATTTTACTGGACAAAGTATCGAGTTATTCACCTCCCAGATAGAAATGTTCTTACCTCCATCGACGGGTTCCGAGTATTCGGCTGGCGAGTCACGTCCGTAATCCTCCTTAACTATGTTGATCGGATAGGACAAGCAGTAGATTGGGAGCTTGTACTGGGACCCCAGCTCGTCGTAGCACTCGGTGAGGTATCCGTTCGGAACGGAAATGTTGGCACCGTCCAGGATGGCCTGTGCCAGCTGAAAGTCGAGCGCTTCCGCGGCACTGGTCGCTGCCCGCAGCGCATCCCAGATTTCCTTGCGGCCCTCGAAGGCGGGAGCGGTGTCCCAGAACTCGTCCCGTTTGCTGCGCAGCTGGCCCTCCGTTAATGGCACTTCCGATTTCCAGCGGATCGTTTCGTGGCAGAGCGGGTGATTCTTCCGCTGGGTGCCCACGTAGCTTGAGGTGTTGCCTGGAATAGGAAGAGAGAGGGTAAAGTTGTTTAATCTTCTAGGTAAGAAATTGTGGTTAGAAAATGATGATGAAAAAATCTCGCATTTTGTACTCAGCATTAGCGTAGTGCTGACGCAGGCAGTCAACCGCGCGAGTTACGGAAGGTTAAATTTTCATTTTAATCGTCCTACTACTTTGTAAATATAAGGCCTAACAAAACCTCGCACAAAATGGCTCATGTTGTGTGAGAATCGACCATGCAGACAATTTCTCCTACTACTGTATAATTAAATAAGTAAGGATTAAACACTTTCACTACGCTACATCCTATCTAGTCGAACAAATTGCCAGCGATAACCGCCCACCGTAGGTAATGACGATAGAGCGATACCATCTAAGTACAAATCAATTGTCATGTGTCCTAGTTTACTTTCCCCGTCACATTATCCAGCAATCACCTTAGGAAAAACATATGTGGGACGTACGTACCTACCTACCTACCTACGAAACTGCCCGCGGTTGCAAACAGGACAATCGATTTACCGAGGCGTAGTCCCTAATGATTCCCATTCCGTCAATGCCAAATCGTTATAACTGTTCGCCTACATCGCCGCGCCTGGACATGACCTCTTCCAGGCCTAATAGATATGGTATGTAGGGAGCACCAGCGCGCCACGGCTGTATGCTCCTTGTTCTCCCCATTTTCAAAGGGTTTAAACGTGGCCCTAAGCAACAAGCTGTGACATGTGTACCAACCAACAACGACGATTGCTGCAAAGCGCAAAGATAACAACAGGTAGGTACTTCCACTTCACTATGACGATGCACTATGCCCTACCTACTGAAGAGCAGCACCCTACACGGTCAGGTGGCAGGAAGAAACCGATGCGTGCACGTGCTTTCAGCCTTAGTCACTCCCCGTACGTTATCCGAAGATCGATAATAACGTGAAGTACGATAAAATATTCAATAATGAAAGCACACCATATTTAAGTGGTTTGCTGTGACACGGACACGGATTGCGTTGGATTGGAGTAAGAGGGTGGGTATGGATCACATCCTGTGGAGTATCAGGGCTCCCTCCACTGCGCTAACCAGAGCAATGATGCAGCTGACCTTGCGTTTCTCCAAGATATCCAAAGCTATTTAAGGGTCAAATTATGAGTATGTTGTTCATTAGCTTTAATTATCACCTGGTGTACTCTGTGTATTATCGTCTATCGTATTCTTTAAACGATTTATTGCTGCTGTGACTGTATTGAGTCTCCAAGTTTGGGTAGTAGCTGCGATTAGGACAGATCAATCTTCAGCATAAAAGAACAGCAGGTAGCAGGTATCAGTAGGTCGGCTCTAGAGGCACGTTCTCCTCCATTCGGGAAATTTGTGCCATCGCCATGAACACGAGCCTATTCATCATTTACCTGACGGAGAAGGGAAGGAAAAATGATAGGACATGGGAAAGGACAGGTAAGGGAATAGGATCGTCATACTCGCAAAAGCGTACCACAATGGGTTCGCATAACGTCCTGAAAAGGACACTGTAATAACGCATAAGCGTACCACAATGCGTTCAAACAGCGCCCTGAGAAGGGCACTGTGATAACGCATAAAGCGTAAAGAGAGCCTATAGCTCTTTACCACAGCGGGTCAAGAACAGCAGAACGTCCTGAAGATTCAGGTTTTTGAAGTCAGTTTCACTTAATAAGTGTTTCCCGAATACTCGGAAACGCAATTGCGCAAAAACTGGACAGTAACATATTAAATGATATGAGGTTTCATAATCGGATTAACGGCTATCACAGGCAAATGAATCAGCTTGCTGAATATTCGCCATGTGATAGCTGAGTCGGCAGTGGCCAGTCAATGCTTTGACCAGCATGCTGCAATTCTGCTTTGACAGATTTGTTAGATACTTTGCCACCCCTAGAGATGGCTCAGTTCAATACAATTTTATTTGACGACATGACTCCAAACTATTCCAGTATTGTTTGTGCTGAGTGGCAGCCCAGGTGTCAATCTGAAGCTTCGCCCAACACTTGGATACCGGAATAGCTGGCTCAGGACCAATGAAGTCATGCCAATTCATTTCCACACAGCAAAAAAATATGAAAGTTAAACAGCACGTAAATTGAAGATCAACTGAAATTTGCGACAGAAAAATGTAAATCGCCAACATTCAACGTCCGAGCAGTCCACTGCTGGTCAGACGGCTTGTTTACAGATTCGCTTTAAATTTACATATTCGCTTTAAATTTACATGCATCTGCTATAAACCATGCCAGCTACTCTCCGTCGTCAGCTAAAGAACGGCTGCTCGCTGCTGTGGCGGTTTCCCCGTTGTCTCTCAGTACTCTTTGCAGCAATCGGAGCATGTCGGAAATGCGTGCATTATGGTAGAAGCAGTTTAACTTTGACTGTCTAATATTCAACAAGCTGAGATAGCCGAGAGAGCTCGGGCGTGCTACTCACACTCCAAGGATCTGAGTTCAATTCTCGCTCGGATCTTAATTTTTCTTTATGTTTTCTAACAGATATCTGCAGTGTAATTTTAAGATCGCACTAAAATTTCCATCATATATGACGGGGTCCTTTTGTTACATTCGATCCGTCATAATTTTACAGGTTTTTTTCGAACTGTGCAGCGATGGAAGAATGGCCAGGTACCCATACAAGGTGAACAGCGTTTGCTGAATTCAGCTCCTCGATTTGAGTTCGACAAGCGATAACTATCTTCGACCTGGAGTTGGCCGAAGCAAGTGCTTTAATAGCAGCCTGGCTATCTGAACAGAAGTATATTACTTTGCCCATTACGTGCTGCTGAAGTGCTGATTGCACTCCGCACATAAGAGAAAAGATTTCGGCCTGAAAAACGGTGCAGTGTCCACCAAGTGAGTAAGACTGATACAGCCTTAGCTCACGAGAATAAACACCAGCACCTGCTCGACCTTCGAGAAGGGAGCCATCAGTGTAACATACGATGTCGTCTGAAATACTTCTCTCCAGATAACCAAATGCCACTCTTCCCGGGAAGGGAATTTCGTGGAAAATGCCCTATATGGAAAATTACAAGCAATTGTAAGATCACTTGGAGCAAGGACAACTTTGTCCCAATTCACCAAAAGTGGAAGCAACGAAGTGTGTATTGAACTGCGGTTCACAGGAGTTTCCTCTAGTAAACCGAATACTCATAGACGGTAAGTGCAAGAAAGTGCTTCTTGTTTGAGATGAATGTGTAGTGGGGCAACGTCAAAGAGAACTTCGAGCGCTGCCGTAGGAGTTGAAGAGAACATTCCAGACATCGCCATTAAGCACATCCTTTGGAGATGGCCTAATTTTGATTGGACCGTTCTCACTTCGCCCTTTTGCCACCACACCAGACATCCATAAGCCAATATTGGACGAACAACAGTTGTATAAATCCATTTGATATACTTGGGTTTAAGACCCCAAGTTGTACCAAAGGTTCGCCGGCATTGCCCGAAGGCCATACAAGCTTTCTTGATTCTGAACTCAATATGAGGTGTCCAGGAAAGCTTGGAATCAAGAATGACTCCAACGTACTTTACCTGTTCAGTCACATTGATTTCAGAATCAAAGAGACGTAAAGGTCGAACACCATTACGGTTTCGCTTTTCCGTGAAAAGAACAATAGATGTTTTACTCGGATTTACCGAAAGGCCATATTGGCGACACCAACCCTCAACTACCTGAAGAGCATTTTGCATCAGGTCGAAAAGGGTGCTGATTAGGGCAGTTCAGACTTCAAACATGCCAAAAATTCAAAGCTCCCATATGTTCATTACAATCCTTGGTGCAAAACTAGAGTCCTGTCAAATTTTCAGCCATTTCGGTGGTGATTTAATGGTGGCCCAAAAGCAAAATAGGTTTATATGGGAATTACTATGGAAAATTTTCGAAAAAGGTTCTCCTCGTTGTAGAGCACTACCACATGGATGAAGTAAAAGGGTCAAAGCCGAATTGAATTCTTCAGATTTTAATGATGAATGTTGCCGAAGACCGGAACTCATTTCGACAATCGGGTAAAAAGTTATTAAACAAATTCTCACTCGCATGCGCATCTTCATACACGATTCCCTTCAAGGTGTGCAAGAAGGTAACACGCATACTATGATTGCGTGTCAAGCATGTCGATCGAGCTGTGGTCTTCTGTTCATGCATGCATGGATGAATATCGATTAATAACTTCTGTCTCGTGAGTCGAAACGAGTTGCGGTCTTCGGCAACATTCATCATTGAGGTTTGAAGAACTCAATTCGGCTTTGACCCTATGACTTCATCCATATGATGAAGCTCTACAACGAGGAGAACCTTTTTCGAAAATTCTCCATAGTAATTCCCATATAAACCTATTTTGCTTTTGGGCCACCACCGAAATGGCTGAAAATTTGACAGGACTCTAGTTTTGCACCAAGGATTGTAATGAACATATGGGAGCTTTGAATTTTTGACATGTTTAAAGTTAGAACTGCCCTAGTGCTGATGCACATACCGACTAACAATGATAGGTAGTCGTCGGCAAAACCATAAGTAGGAAAACCGCTATTATTGAGTTGCCTCAATAGCGTATCTGCTACGAGATTAAGATAAGATAAGATAAGATAAGATAAGATAAGATAAGACTCCCCCTTGGGGGCATCCACAAACACTCAATTTCCTAATCGCCGCTTGACGCAATGTCGAGAAGAGATGTTGGTTTTTGAGCATTTGGTGAATCCAATTGGAAATCATTGGAGATATACCATGACCCCGTGCGGCTTCCAATATGGCATCACCCAAGCAGGATTGCTTTTGAGCGAATGCCTTCTCGATATCGTAAACAACTTTATGTAAAAGAGTCACTGTGGACTTTCCAGATTGGTAAGCATGTAGGTTCACATGAAGAGGCACATTGGCCAGATGAACATCACGGACGTGATGATCGACTATGCGTTCTAAGCATTTCAGAAGAAAAGAGGTCAAACTGATAGGTCTGAAACTCTTTGCTTCTTCATACGATGCACGACCCACTTTCGGAATAAACTTCACAGTAATATCCCGCCAGGATTTGGGAATATACCCTGTAGCAAAACTGCAAACAAGTACCCTCAGTGTACCAGTAGCCGCTCGTGTTCCAATAGTCGCTCACGAGTGTAGAAAACAAAGTTCCCTGCAAAAAAAAACAATATTTTTTCCACGGATATTCAAAATATGCGTGCCGAATTATACGCGGATGAAGACAATCATACATTTTTATGCCAATAAACATCATTTTCAAGCTATTAAGTGCCCATTCAATCGATTTTATTGCTGCTGTGACTGTATTGAGTCTCCAAGTTTGGGTAGTAGCTGCGATTAGGACAGATCAATCTTCAGCATAAAAGAACAGCAACGATCAATCTTCGCAGACTTACCTCAAATGATATAGTTTAGTAACATTACTTTCGTACGGGTTTTTTCTATCTCGGCCTGAGCCTTGTAAATCCGGTGTTTGCTACTTCCAGTAAAAATAGAACAGCATACTCGCGTGTCATACCTCGACCATGTGTGCGTGTATACAACGCAGTTCAATTCATTTTGTGCATTCCATTACGGAAACTTTTAGGCAAGTCGTCGCATACTATGCTTCAAAAGGTCTTCAAGTAATTGTGAACAGTTATGCTAATGCTCATCACATCATTTGAGACAGCTCCGACATTAATTTAAAAAGGTCCGGTTTGAAGGATACAACGTCTTTTATTTATGCGTTGAAAAATCTTGCCCCCTGCGGTCTATGAAGACCACTACAGGAACACCTGGTTGAAACATTCAATGAAACAAACGCAGGAAACATCAATGGACCGTCACAGGATCTTAGTGAGCTAATTATCTCGCAAAGTGGCAGGACGGTCCAAACATTTTTTTAACCCGGGAGCGGTCGAATAAGTATTTGGTTGTACTACTATACTGCCGTAATTCTGCAAAGTGACGTAAGCGACATTGATAGTTTTGGCCCAGTTTTTGGTTATTAAGCATAAAACTCTTGCTCATTCTCTAGATTTCTTTCCATAGATGATAGATTACGACGAGATCTTGCATTCTAATACAGCAGGCATACCACAGTGTTATTTTTACACCAGATATTATATATAATATACCGAAAAATATCGGCATTTTGAATGGCGCTTACGTCACTTTGCAGAATTACGGCAGTATAAGATGTAATAATGTATATAGCCCCCTCACTCTCTCGCCTCTCCCTTTTGGTTGTGATTGAAATAGGTGGCTTTTATTTGTATTTTTTGGAAATGTTCTGTGAAATTGTTTGCATTTACGACTTGCATCAATAGGAAAAAGGTGTCACAGATCCTAGATGTCCGATTTAGTTTGGTGCAGTCGTCTAATAAATCTAGATCACCTTAAGATCTCCCATACGTTATGGAATTCAAGTCACATATTCTGTAAATGCCTAAATGCGTCTGTATAAATTCATGGGACAAGGCGGCTGTTTTCGTCTTGTTCGGATGTTCTAGAATATCCGACTTATCCTGAAGTTACGACTGACATGCTCAACATGATCTACCACAGTTGCCATTCAATATAACATGGCGAATATTTTTACCGTTATTATTCGAGGTGCTGTCTAATTCAACAAGAAGATCCTTTTACGGTTGTCGAACATTGTATGGTTTGAGAAATATCCTGATGTTTAAGACATTAAAGTTCGACAACATCTATCACATTTACCATTCAATCTACACTTGCGAGTTATGATCTTAAGGCTCAAGAAACCGTCATTCAATTATTAATAATCATCAACAATTCAAAATCAGTTTTTTCGCTCAAAACCACAAAATTGTGTTTGAAAAATATTTTACTGTGGTCCACAAAGTATGTAGAGTGTAGTGGTAAATTTTCATTGGCACTGGTTGGGTTTTGAGCGGAAAACTGCTTTTGAGTTTTTGCAATACGATGATGGTTTGTTGGTCTTAATGTGAAATCCGAATCCCGATCACTAGTAATTTAAGTTACGGTTTTCCGGATGAAAACGAACGGGAAACTAGAATATCGAATGATGGTTGAAAGATTGAAAAATCTACATGACGAAAAAACGATCAAAGACTCGATTCCTTGATAAAGATCCGATACGGATCGAAACGTCGGAGTAAGAGAACACAATCGGACTGAAAAGCCAAGAAATTCTTCAAAAAAAGTTTCTCCTTTGTTTCTTCTAGATTTCATCCCACATTTTTTCAAATATTTTTGTATTGTATAACTCTATTGGAATTGTTCCAAAAACTTTTCTGAAAATAGACCTAGTAATGCTTTAGGGATCTACTCACAGGACATGCAAATGAAAATGAGAAATTCTGGAAGGAAATTGGGAAAAAAACATTAAATAGGATGATGATGAATTTTACCTCTATGGTGGAGGTTAATATAGAGATAAGTTTTTATGCGATGGATCTCTTCAGTCGAGTCAAGTACAAGACACTGAAGACGACCTTACAGTTGAGGTAGAAATACGTATCTGTCAAAGGATGCAAATTCTTAGTGGAATTCAAAGGAACAGTACTTAACACGATTTTCTTTTTACTGATTAGATAGGAATTCCGGGAAATCTAGAGAAGCGTTTCAGAAAATGCCTTTCTTTTTTCTAGAAGAACTGCCTGAAAGAACTCTAAAAATAAATTCCTCCAGGAGCTTTGAAAATAGCACGGGACATATATTAGGAGAAGTTCTGGGAGGAACTCTGGGAAACAATCCAGGAGGAACTCTGCAAGAAATTCCGTGAAAAACCCTGTGAAAAATCTTCAAAGAGATTGCTACACGTATTTTGGGAGGAACTTGATGGAGTTCTAGGAAGGAACTCCCCAGGTTATACTTTTTGGATGAAATTATGGGGAAAAAATCGAAATTAATCCCGCGAGAAATCTCCAGCGAAAATCCAGGGGAAATTGCTGGAGGAACTCTGAAAGAAATACAAAGAGGAATTCCAGAAAAATATCGGGAGGAGCTCTTCGGAGGAATTCCGGAAGAAACTTTGAGGTTCGGGGTAATAGCTTCAAGTATGTTGCAATTAAAACCGGATTCTTCTTCTTTCATTCGACGTTTCGGACAAGGTGCCGTTTTATTGCCAAGGGCCTGCAGCATAAGCACCTTTGCCAACTTATGCTACGATAATTCGCCCACTTTGTTCTAGCCGTGGGCTGGATGAGAGTCAAAATGATGTGTAGTATGTTTCGCGCTCCTTTCACACAGAACAAGTGGTGTTCCTTCCAAGGATTCCTCCAGGATGTCCATTTGGGTATTCGCTCAGGATGCTCATACTGTAGATTATTCTTCTTCTTGATGGCTCTACATTCCAACTGAATCTTGGCTTTCCTCTTGTCAAGTTTGTGTTCTACTTTGAGCATTTTCGCAGTTGTTATTTTAAAGGGGCTTTGTTTGCCAGCCATTGCATGATTTTGTTTACTGGGTGGCAAGCACATTAAAGAGGGGCAAAAGTTCGAGTGGGGCAAGAGTTTCTTTTGAAATTTTTGAGCTCAATTCAAATTATTTCTTTCGAGTGTCAAGGTTGTTCGAAGCCTTTTTAAAAAGAGTTTTTCACTCCAAAAATTATAAAAATTGATCAATATTTCGAAAAGTTATGACAAAATGTTGGTCCTTCCTACGCATGGAATGGAATTGTAATGAAATCGAATTCGATATTTTATTTTGGGGCGTAACTAGGTATATTTAAAAAATGATTTAGCATGTATAAAGTTTAGCAAAAAAGATTTGGAAATCATATTTTACGCATAGTGGGGCAAAAGTTCGAATTGTGGGGCAAAAGTTCGAGTCATGTAGCAACTTTTGGTAAAAACCAAAAATTCTGCAAAATGTACATATTATCTCTAAAAATGATGGAATTAGTGAAAAAAATCGATCAAAGTTGAAAAAAAGTTGTTTTATCTGAATTTGGCGGAAAACTACTAATTTTTGTGTAGTAAATTTAACCCTGATTTGGGTAAAATCCAGATCGAAATTTAAAGTGTATTCCAGTTCCAACATCAAATATCAATTAGTTTTAGGTATTCCTATAACCAAAGTGTCAAAATAGTGTGCTACGATTAGCGAAATTCCACAAACACTTGATTCGAACTTTTGCCCCAGTGGTGGGGCAAAAGTTCGAATAAGACACACACATATAAAAAGTGTTGAAATTCGAAATTGAAAAGACATTTGGCGTAACTTTGTTCAGCAAAATTTTAGCACATGGATAGTAGAATCACCACATGGTATTCATATGTTTTTACCTACTTCGATTTTTGGAAAAAGATTGAAATTTCAACTGGGGTCGAACTTTTGCCCCACCTTACTCTATTGTACCATTGCAACTCTATACCCAGGATGTTGAGAAAAGTCTAACCCACCTTGTATGACATCTGTGGATTGCTCCAGATTCCTGAACGGATTTCTTCTGACTGAGATTTTTTCTAGGAAATACTTCAGAAATGCCTTTAGTAGGGGATTTAGGAGTTTAGTCTGTTAGAAAACCGTTTTTTAGGGAACAGAAGTTTAGGATCCAGGAATTCGATCTAGGTATTTCTCCAGGAACTTCCCACAAGCAACTCTTGAAAGAACTTCTGCAGGATTCCTAGAAAAAAAAAACTTCTGAAGAGTTCCCACAAAGTACTATTGAAGGATGCCCACAAGTAACTTTTTGAGGAAGGAATTTCCTGAATTTTCAGAAGGAACTCCCGAAAGATTTCTATAAGGAACACAAGAAGGACTCCTAGAAGGAAGTTCTGAATGATATGCAGAAGGAATTCATGGAGGATTCCCAAAAGCAATTCTCGAGGGACTCTTAAAATTGATTATTACAATAAACTCCACAAGGATTCATAGAAGGAACGCGTGGAGGAAATGCAGAGAATTCTGGAGAAATTCAAAAGACGAATGAAGACAGAATGATGTTATTTGAATGTGAAGGTCATAACACATAGTTTTTGATGCAAACAACCTTTGGCGAAGAACAAATTTCTAAATTGTATTAAAATCTATTTAAAAACATCGCGTTTCATCTTTACCACCCGTTTCAACTTGCCCGGTGAACCTTTTTCAAATGCAAAGCTACAGAAGAAACCTCTGCTGCGCACAAATACTGAAAATGACTCCTTCAGGAATCCTACAAAGAAACTTGTGGAGAATTTTTTATAAGGCCCAGAAAGATTTCCAGAAAAAAAATACCAGAAGAAACTCTTTAAAGCATCTCAGAAAGAACTTTTGATGAAATCCTAGAAAAAAAAACTTTTTAAGGGATCTGTTGCGTACAGATAGTGGTACGTTTGGAGCTTAGTGAAACCGGCAACACTGAAGCAAGCGCCAGCGCTACCTAGAAACAATCGATTAGGCAGTGTTGTTCAATCAGTGAGCCCGGTAGGAAAAGCACTGCGGTTAGGAGACCTGTCTGTCTCGTGAAGGAATACTAGATTGTAAGTTTGAATGAAATGTAATTTAATATAATATTATAAAACTCAATAAATTTGCAGTATTGAAGCTGCGTGAAATAAATGCTGCTATCGATATGCTGTTCTGGTTCCGAGCGCGGCTGACGTCCTAACAGGATCCAAAAAAAGGGGAAACCCCAGAAGCAATTCCTGGAGAAATATCAGAAATGATTTTTGGAGGGATTCAGAAAATAATCTTGGAGGAATTCCCGTAGGAAATTCTGAAGAATCGGAGCAACTCCTGTAGAAATTTCGGAAGGACAATCCTATTGAATCTCGAAAGCAACTCTTCGTTGAATTTCTAGAATATGTGTTGCTTAAAAGCAATTTCTAGTGGAATTCCTAAAAGAATCCCCAAAGAAACTTTAGAAAAGAAAAAGTTTAAGAGACATTTGGGTTAATCCGAACAGGAACTCTTGGAGAAATCACAGGGGTCAGAAAATCTTTCGTCGAAAAAATATCTCTGGATTCCAAGAGATAACCAAACGGAATGATACGAGCAGTGGCGATTCCCTAACCTCAAATCTACCTGTTCAACGAATGCAAATTCTTGATTTCTCACAATAAATCCGTTTGTTATTCGTAGAAAATGACGATAATAGCCGTTCCCACCCATTCTTAATTTAATTCTGATCCTGAATTCTTTGCAAATGAAACTTTTAGGGTCGTTGAACAGGTAAAAAGTGAGGTTACGAGACACCACTGGATACGAGATAACCTCTAGACGAATTCCAGAAAGAACTTTTTGAGGAATCCTAATTTCTGGGGAAGTTAAAAGTGATTGCATAGAGAAATTCCTTGAAATTTCCTCAAAGTGTTCCATAAGAAACTACTATAATAGGATCTGCGAAAGAATACCTGGAGGAATCTCAGAAGATACTCGTGGAGTATGTAGGAAGGAAATGCATACCTATATCCTGCTTTATTAAGATATCAAAATCACGTTCCGGGGGATTATTCTTTCCAGAAAGTGTCATTTTTGAAAGCGGTGATCCAAGTACTGGAACTGTGATGAGCATCACTCGTGCGCTCAACGAAAATAGACAGATATATGAATTTCAGTTTCATAAATTCCCAACAACATGGTCACAAAAATGTCATGAAAACCTCTAGTCGACGTCAGTTATGAAACAGTAAAGTGAACTGGGCAACCAAGATGAGTAAAAAAAAACGTAAAATTTATACATAGTAAGCTGCATAATTTTACTTTGGGAATGTGTTTTCTAGCAAAGCTTAAAGTTTCATGTTGAAAAGTTGCAAAATATGTTGCTAAGAAAAATTATTCCGTGCCTGTCAACTGAAAATTACGGACCGTGTTAACAAAAGCGTAACATAGGGTCTGTGACCATTTGGACAGGAGGCTCTATTTTGGGCACTTGCTACTATAACTCAGTAAATTTCAAACCAATTGACATGATTTTTTGTACATGGCAAGATACTATGCGTATCAAATCGTATCACAAAAATCAAGTCCATTAATTCAAAATTGACTGGGCTATAGTATAACAGTTTTTCCCCTAGTTTTATATTTTTAAAACAAGTACTGGGGTATCAGTTATCGATTGCAATTCAAAGATTCGAAAATTTTAAACATCTTGGGTGATTTTTAATTCTTCATATGATACGAGAATCACAACTTTGATAGAGCCCTGAAAAACACATCAAATCTTAAAAAATAATCACAGATTGAATCTTAGGAGAATGACATGATGATAGAAGCCTTGTGGAAGATATCAGATTGAATTTTATGATAAAACATAGAAAATTCAACATATAAAATGAGTTTGTGGAGTATATAAATGTACTTAGTTTTTTATGTGTATTTGACCTTAAGCTAATTCTACACTCAAATGTACTTAGTGAAAAACACAGCGAGTTTAGCCAAAAACATTATCTTTGTGAAAATATATTTTTAATGCTACATCAACATATGATTACATGCTATTCATGGAGAGTTCTCTTTTCTAGGTTGTTTTTGAGAGTTGTTTTTGAGTGTTTCATAAACAAATTTTGAACATAACAGATTTAACTACATTAAAATACAAAAGCATTGCATATTTTTGACGTTTATCGGTGTTTTCCGCGTTTATCGATGTATTGTAAAACACACTTCGTTAAGATATTCAAGGGAAGATTTGGAATCTACTATGATGGATGATGGTGTCAGGCCCTGCGAGCCAGCCGTAAAAAGACGAATCGATACCAATGGAGACGTCGAAAGCGATGAAAGTGACTTGCGATTGGAAGCTCGGCACGTAGAACTGCAGATCTCTCAACTTCATCGGGAGCACCCGCATACTCGCCGATATACTGAAGGACCGCGGGTTCGGAATCGTAACGCTGCAGGAGGTGTGTTGGACAGGATCCATGGTGCGAACGTTTAGAGGTAATCATACCATCTACCAGCTTTTATAGTGATGGGCGACATGTAGAGGCGCGTGATCGGTTGGTGGCCGATCGACAAAAGAATGTGCAGGTTGGGGATCGAGGGCCGATTCTTCAACATCAGCTTAATAAACGTGCGCAGCCCTCACTCCGGAAGCACTGATGATGACAAATACGTATTTTACGCGCAGCTCGAACGCGAGTACGACCGCTGCCCAAACCACGACGTCACGATTATCATAGGAGACCTAAACGCTCAGGTAGGCCAGGAGGAGACATTCAGACTGACGATTGGAAAGTTCAGCGCCCACCAGCAGACGAACGAAAATGGCCTACGCCTCATCGACTTCGCCGCCTCCAAAAACATGGCTATTGGTAGCACCTTCTTCCAGCACAGCCTCCCATATCGTTACACCTGGAGATCACCACAACAAACGGAATCGCAAATCGACCACGTTCTGATAGATGGACGACACTTCTTTGACATTATCGACGTCAGGACCTATCGTGGCGCTAATATTAACTCTGATCACTACCTGGTGATGGTTAAACTGCGCCCAAAACTCTCCGTTATTAACAATGTACAGTACCGGCGGCCGCCCGGTACGATCTAGAGTGACTGAAGCAACCGGATGTCGCCACCGCAAACGCGCAGAATCTGGAGGCAGCGTTGCCGGACGAGGTTGTGCTCGATGTGGCTGCTCTAGAGGACTGCTGGGGTACAGTCAAAGCAGCCATCAACAACGCAGCCGAAAGCACGATCGGGTACGTGGAACGGAGTCGACGAAACGATTGGTTCGACGAAGAGTGTAGAGCGGTTCTGGAGTAGAAAGACGCAGCGCGGGCGGTAATGCTGCAGCATGGAACCCGACAGAATGTGGAGCGATACAGACAGAAGCGGAAGCTGCAGACCCATCTCTTCCGGGAGAAAAAGCGCCGCCTGGAAGAAGCGGAGTTCGAGGAAATGGAACTGCTGAGCCGTTCACAAGAAACACGTGAGTTCTACCAGAAGCTCTATGAATCCCGCAAAGACTACGTGCCGCAAGCCGACATCTGCAGGGATAAGGTACCAATTGAGGGAAGTTAAGGATGCCATCCACCAGCTCAAAAACAACAAAGCGGCTGGTAAGGACGGTATCGAAGCAGAACTCATTAAGATGGGCCCGGAAAGTTGGCCAACTGTCTGCAGCTGCACCAGTTAGTAGTCAAGATCCGGGAAACCGAACAGCTACCAGAGGAGTGGTAGGAAGGGATAATCTGTCCCATCCACAAGAAAGGCGGAAAGTTAATGTGTGAGAACTTTCGAGCGATCATCATTTTGAATGCCGCCTACAAAGTGCTATCCCAGATCATCTTCCGTCGTCTTTCACCTAAAGTAAATGAGTTCGTGGGAAGTAACTAAGCCGGTTTCATCGACGGTCGGTCGACAACGGACCAGATCTTCATCGTACGGCAAATCCTCAAGAAATGCCGTGAATACCAGGTTTAAACGCACCACCTGTTCGTCGACTTCAAGGCGGCATACGACAGTATCGACCGCACAGAGCTATGGAAAATCATGGACGAGAACAGCTTTCCCGGGAAGCTTACCAGACTGATAAGAGCAACGATGGATGGTGTGCAGGACAGCGTAAGGATTTCGGGTTCATTCGAATCTCGACGGGAACTACGACAAGGTGATGGACTTTCCTGTCTACTATTCAACATTTTGTTAAATGACAAAAATATCAACAATTTTTTTCGCCCAAAAAGTTTAATGTAAACTTGGTTTAAAAAAACGTTTGAGATGTACTTTCATATGTATAGTTTTGATCTATGTTTGCTTTTTCCTTAACTGATTTATTTATTTATTTACACATAAAGTCAACAGATAAAATGTTTACCCCAATGACATAAAAAAAACGAAAGGTACATAATTACAACTAAAATTAACAGAAAATACGCTTAAAGCTACGCTTATTTACTAAACGTGACACATTAAAATCAAATACAAAATAACAAGTATTGAACAAACGGGACATATCACGAACCGGCTCATGTAGGCTGTAATTGGTGTTTGCAGGTGGAAGATTGAGGAACGGGTGAGATCATAGACTACGGCGGCGTGTGTTTATATGCAGCATTCCTAGAAACTCAGGGCAGTCTATGTTGCCTTGCAGAAGATCTCCTACAAAGCATGATTGAAGCAATCATAGTTATAAGATAAACTATACAATTCCGGTCGCACTATCAAAGTTACCTCGTTTTACGAAGTTTCACTGAATAAGATCTGATGATGATATTATTTCTACTCGGGTAATGATCACTCACGGGTTGATGCTGGAAATTTAGGAAGTTTGGATTTAAAAAATCACACGATAGAATTTGTGTCAGGTTGGCCACTGCGCTGGAGGTATGGAATCTGTTGTTAGGTGATTCCCAAAGAATTGATAACGGCTTCCACATGTTGTCTTAGCCTTGTAGCAATCATCGACCATTGAAAGTACCGAAGATTCGCGATCTCTGTCTCGTTTGTCGGGTGAAGTCACTGCGTCCAGATTTTAGAAGTATTGTGATATACCCTTTTGCTATGAGGTACGCAAGTTATCTCAGTAACATATTTGTCACTGAGATACCTTGGTATCGACTGAACTCAAGATCTATTATTGATAAATAGAGATCCTGAGTTACAGTATGTGAGAGACTAGCTTTATGAAGCCAATCACGTCCTTGGGAGATAAGATCCATATGTCAGCAGGCCCTAAAAATGGCTTGCTGAGAACTTTGAACCTACGTTGGGTGAGTGCACTGCAATAGCAGAGGATGTGTTCTGATGTTTCCCTTCCCTTGTCACAGAAGCGGCAATTTGAGGTTTGGATTGCTCCGCTCTTTTGTAGATGGTATCTGCAGAGGCAGTGTCCAGTTATTAGACTGGTGTAGATGTTCAGATCCCTTTTGTTGAGACCTAATAGTTGTTGGATTTTCTAGGGGTTTATCGTTACGAGCCTTTTGGATTGGCTCGTATGGGGAAGTTCCAGTTTGATGTGATTTGACAGACAATATATTTGTTTAGTTTCATTTTTAGGGCTCAGGGTCAATGAACCTTTCATTGGATCCATTCCTGGCTAGCTCATCAGCAATCTCGTTTCCTTCTAGACCCGTATGTCCTGGGATCCAATATAGGTAGACTCGATTGCGTATGGATAAGTTCTTCAAAGCCAAAATGCATTCCCACACTAGCTTTGAGTTACAAGTGCAGTTATTAAGCGACTTCTGTCAGAGAAAATACATATTTTTGCAAACCTATACTTTCTCCTCAGGCATAATAACACGCATTCTAATATTGCATATATTTCCGCCTGAAATACTGTGGGCCACTGTCCTAAGTGGACAGAGATTTTTGTTCTAGGGCCATAGATTTCGGAGTCTGTCAGATTATTCATTTTCGAACCATCTGTGAAGAAATTTATAGAGCCTGTTGGAACGCTGGGTCCACCTCCTTCCCACTTCTGGCGGGAAGAAATGAACAGAACGTAAGGTAAGTCATAATTGACTACCGTTTCCATCCAGTCACTACAAATTCCTATTGCGGGATTTATGGCAAATTCATTTAATATGCTGAGGTGACCCGTAAGGTCTCCCGACAGCAGTGTTTTTGTTATCTTCAACCTTGGAGCACTTTTTTCCGCTTCCAGCTTTATGAATTGATCTAACCGGGGCAGGTGAAGCATTGTGTCTAGGGCCAAAGTGGGTGTACTACGAACTGCACCAGTGATGGCTATGCAAGCGGTGCGTTGGATTTTGTTGAGCTTAGCCCTTGCAGCACCCTCATTAATTTTAGGCCACCAGACAAGGGAAGCGTAAGTAGTCCTGGGACGGACAATGTTTTTATATATCCACATGATCATACTTGGTTTTAGGCCCCATCTTTTACCCAGGGTTTTTGAACAAACCCAAAGTGTATTGAGACCTTTCTGCACAACTGATTGGAAATGAGAGTTCCAATTCAGTTTTGCGTCGAGTATGACACCTAGATATTTTACTTCGCTTGAATAAACTAGTTGTGTTTGATTCAAGAAAAGGGGTTTCAGTTGGACCTTTCTCCGTTTGGTGAAAGGGATAATGGAAGTTTTTGTAGGATTTATGCCTACCCAAGTAACCATGACGCTGGATATAGAGCATTAATTTCGCTTTATAGTGTTTTATATGACATGCGATATAAAGTGGTTTTGTCATATAGGCACCATTAAAGTAGGTTTAAAGTCGAAAGTGGCGCTACTATTGTTGATTTAAAGCAAGCTTTACTGTGGTGATTGCTAAAGCATAAAAAATGCTTGTACCATATAGCTAATGCAATCAAATCGTATAAAACGCATACTTAATGCATCATGTCAAAAAAGAAAAAAATATGTTTTTCATTTTTCTATCTATTTTCATCTTCTCATAGCTGTTCCGATACTCTCACTTTGATGTTTTTTTTTTGTATTCGGGAATTGAACCTAGACTGCTGAAACTGGACCACGATGAAACTCGGACGCGTTAACGCTGTGTGCTACGATACCATGTATTTTGCACCAGGAAAAATGTGCAACATAAGGTAACGTATACTTAGCTCGTGCCTTATTGAGTTGTGTTTTCAGCAACTCTAAAAAAATGTGTCGGGGTCTGAATGCCATCAGTTATCTTACTCTCGAATATAAATTCGTCTGTGTTGATTATGGTTTTTTTTTAGTTTTCATAGTGCTCACTTCTACCAAAAAATACAGTGTTAAGAAACAATATAAATAAGAAACAATACAAACAGCGCTTTAATCCTTCCCTTTATAAAATCGGGGCGTTATTTTAAATAAGGAAACCAATACCCACATAATTTTTGTTCCCTTAGCATCTGATTGTTTTTATGTCCCAACCATAAACCCCAATAAACCATATATAATATTAATTTTCAAACAGCAACATCTGAGCATGATAATCTAAGTGCTACGCAGCAATCCATGAAATTTTTGGTTTGTTTTTCTTTTGTTTTAAATGGTTCTGTTTCTAAAAATGTTCTACATTTTTTCTCCGAACTGAGGGGTATTTTTTTGTTTACAATGATGGAAGCTTTAGTAAAGGCATATATAAAGCAATAAATGCTTGCATTATTGATTGCTATAAAGCTTTAAACATGGTAATGCAATAAAGCATTAAGCAACGGCCCTGTAGAACTATACAGAACTGTCAAAATCGCGTAATGCTTCAATGCTTTCATAATGTAGATTAAACGCTTCATTACTTGACAGATGTAAAATAAAAGTTATCTTGCATTAGCTAAACTATAATACGATTGAATTAATGTTATGATATAATGCTTGTGGTTACTTGGGTAAGTTCCTTTTGACACCAGGAAAAAGTGTGATTTAGGGCAGATTGCATTTTTTCCACGATAACACTTTCGAATTTGCCACGTACAATAATGACAACGTCATCAGCATATCCAACCACTTCGAAGCCTTTTCTGTTTAAGCTGTCTAGGAGCTCATCCACCACCACAACAACGGAGAAAGCACTCCGCCTTGCGCCTTGTTGCTTTAACAGTAATGTATGAACCGCTAAGCTCAAGGAGATTTTTCGATTAGCTAGCATAGCATATACCCAGGTAACAATGCATGGGTCGAATTTTCTCCTCAACATTGCTGACCCTATAGACGAATAAGAAGCGTTATCGAATTCGCCCTCAATATCAAGAAATGCTACAAGAGCAATATCTTTTGCATTAAGATTTGCGATACAACGTGCCAAAGGAATCAAAATCGGAGAAAATTTGACTAAGTTATAGCAAATTGAAGGAAAAGAAAAGACGCACTAAAAAGTATGATAGTACCGTAATCCGGGGTCCAATTGATCACTTTAAAACACCTTTGCGGATAACATCAGTGACAATTCAAATATTGCCAAAAGAATTTTTGTAAAACCAGTACCCAGTGGATCTCCATGGAATCATGTGACAGAATTTTGTTCAACAAGTTTAAACTTGAGGTTAAATAACTCTAAAAATCAAAAAATTGGAAATACCATTTAGGGGCGAAATTGATCAGTATACAATTAAGCATCGGTTGGAAAGGAAAATATCCTTCTCCACTTAATTTTGCTCTTCTAAAACCGAATAACGCGTTTAAAATCTTACAACTAGTGAATTTAATACTTTAAATAAAAAAATAAATTCGGTAATTTCCTCTTAAACGCCTAAAGGTAGGCAATTTCATTTGAAATAAGTGATTTCTATCACAATAAATGACTATTTTATTACAAAATAACCTTTTTTTTAACTATTAAATGTTCTGATTAGCTACATAACTTCCCAACCAATTCTCCACAAAAATGTTAAAACATAGAATTGACCAGAAGTCCTATTAGCAATCGTTCACAGCAAATAATTTTGTAATATCCAGGCACGTAATTTCTGGCGATGTAGCTATCTTCGAACGTAATTTCATTCGGATACATCCACACTCACTATGTACATCCTGGTTGGCACCGGAAAGTGTCAACAAACCCATTCCAGCAAACACTCAGAAGCAGTATCATATTTATCATCTACCTTCTAACTCGGTGAAATAGCCGAGAGGTAAGGAATATGCCTCACAATCAACGCATCCGTGTACGAATCTATGCCAATATTTTACTTTTATATGAGTTATCCATCGTTCCGGTTCTAGCGATTGCTAGACCCTCTGTCAAGCTGCGGCGGCTTGTTTGCTGCGTGAAAAAGATGTAATTTGTACATCATTTTTACGACGCGACTGATGTGCAGCGAAAATGGTGTGATATCACAAGATTTTTTTTGCTGTGTTTGTTTAGTAGCAATGATCACATCCAAATGAGAAAAACATTGCAAAATCCTAAAAAAAAATAAGCAAAACTAACTTTTCTCTAAAAAAATAAAAGTCTACACTTATCTCTAGACATCTAGGGTAATTTGCCAATTGTTGCACGGCTAAAAACTCGCCTATTGTTGCACACTCCATGCTTTTCTTATGGGGTGTGCAATAATTGGCGAATTTTTAGCCGTGCAACAATTGGCGATTTACCATACGAACCAGATGACGTAAAAAGTTTAAGATCATTACGACGCTTAAGAGTTCTTAGTATGGAATTACAATGTACAGGGGATGGCCAAAATGTTTGGGATAGGCAACTTTTTTTCTCCCACCAAAAAATTGTCCCACCAAACCACTTTTCATAGAGTGCATCAAAAAATCTCAAATTTTGACTGTTTGTCAACCTATTATATGTGCATCATTGGTACAAATTTGGGCTCGATTGATTAACGTTTCGCAAAGTTAGAACCGTTTGGGTAAAACACTATTTTTTAGACAACTCATTTTTGAGCTGTCATATCTCGGAAACGAGTAAACCGAATTGAATGAAATTTTAAACGTGAACTAACAATATGTAAATGCTTCACAAACGATTGAAACATAATTACTTTTTAAACTTTGAAAAAAGTTATCATGGATTAACACTTTTTGGATTTTTCTAGAAAAAATGTATTTTTTTTACATCAATGTCAATAAATTTTAGTGTTGATATCCAAAGATTTTCCACTTCTGTTCTCAAGTTATCTCTATACAGATATATTAGAGCCTATTTAGATTGAAGAAAGAACACATTTAGTAGTTTTTGAGTGGAACTGTAAATTTTACTTATTTTCCTCTATATGGGTAAAATTTTTAACCCAGTATAACTTAATTTGCCGTGAGAAAATATTACATTTTATAATGTCGTATTGAGTATCAATATATTGTTGATAAACGTTAAAAAATTCATTCAATTCGGTTCACTGGTTTCCGAGATATGACAGTTCAAAAATGAGTTGTCTAAAAAATGGTGTTTTACACGAACGGTTCTAACTTTGCGAAACATTAATCAATCGAGCCCAAATTTACAGCATGTTGAAAAAGTTACAGCATGTTGAATTTTTTTGTGGGAGAAAAAAAGTTGCCTATCCCAAACATTTTGGCCATCCCCTGTAGTACCCGAATGATCAATTTAACCCCGTTGATCAATTTGACGCCGGTTTACGGTACAGAAAAGGTTAAAGCAGGATTTACAAAAGTCTACATTGACTACAGCATAATTTCATAAATTAGATAAAGATCAATAATTATTCGATAATACATGAATGATTGTGCAACGCTAACACTAGCGCCAGCAACATCCATCTCTGCGAATACACCATTTTGGACGTCAACTACCACTTCGAACTAGAAAAACCCAACCCATCGCAGATAGTGGGTTGTATCACTTGTGACTAACAAGTCTGTAGTTTTGTTTTGAATAGAATCTGAGAGAAGCGAACCAATACCCCTCAAAAGAGTGGATTGCGTCGCGCCTCATCTTAATCGGGACGATTACTACAGTTGAGATTTTTTTTTCTGCAGCGATTCGACAAAACCTGCCGATGATGATTGAGGCGGCGGCGATGCGGTGTGCGAATCAGTAGAACAATCAGGAAACGCAACCACCTGAGTCACACTCGGCTTAGTGCCAAACACTTCTACTGACTGGATGTTACTTATAGTGGTAGATGAAAATACTTCAGGCTGAAACAGATTGTATAGGTGTTCGACAACATCGTCGGTGGAAACGTTGAGAGATTAATTAGCAAATCAAAAGCGGGTTGTCTGATTATAATATTATACAAAATAGTCGCTGCTGGAATACCAAACACCCGATGATCATCATATGGGTGTGATTTGTTTGTTTATTAATCAGTGAAGAAACGCTCATCACGAGATCAGACTGCTTTTTGAATCGGTTCAGAGTTAGGTGATTTTTGAGTGTTTGCTCATTTTTCTTGGGAACTAAAAATTGTCCACAATAAAACCGAAACATCTGCAAGACTTCATTTGCCATGTTTTAAGTATTTGTTAAGAAGATGCAATCCATGCATCCATTCATATACCGTGTGGCAGACTTCTATATGTGTCCCCCCTTATTTCGTGAACATCCTTCGATACCTCCAAATCCACGATAACCTGCTATAGCGATGATTTTCGATTACTCATTCGTAACAAATCAATAACTTTTATGGATATGTGAGACAGGCAAAGTGGTCTTTCCGGCCATGAACATTGAATAACTTCGACGGCCAATCTCGAACAAAAAAAAAACGGACATTATTACGTCGGTACGTACATACGTCTATACGCGGGCGCAGGCAGTCGAGAGTACCGTTGTTATCGTCATACGCGCGCGACCTTGATTGCGAACTGAATTTATTCGAACGCCGCCCTGCCTTCTGTTGTTGGTCTGTGCGGTGCGGTCGGTATCAAGCAAGACACCTACTCTACCTCCCGCCGCGGATCGAATCGGAATGGTGGAAGAAAGTGGTGTCGGGTGATTACAATTTTGGCTACCGGCGTGAAACCATTCCAACAGTATTCTTGATTTGCTGTTCGGTTGATATGAGCAGCTAGAAGCAGTGGATTGGGGGTGGCGTGACAAACAGGCGGCCCAAGTTACTTATGGATTGACAAACACCATTCATTCATACGTTCCGATGCGATTGTTGTTGCTTTCCGCAAAGCCATCGCATAACAATGGGATTAGAAAGTTCTTCGACACTATTATTGGTTGTCTGCGTTCGGCCGGATTTGTTGCGGATATCGATTTGTCCTCTTTGGAGTCAGATATCTAGAACTAATACGATAATCGGGAGCTATGACAGTCTAAGGGGAACAAGACCCAATTGGTACTCTGGACACAGGTTATCATACTGAGGCTTCAAAGTCCATTGGTTTGCATTGTGTTTGCATCATGTGTTCAGCAAAAAAAAAGATAAGCTAGACAACTTATCAGAAATTGAACTACTCACAGTGAAATCTTGGACGCATAGATAACCCATCGCCCAGTCTGCTCTCTGCAGATAATATTGAACATTAATCTAATCTGGAGGGATTGCACTGCACAGATGCACTTGATGCTAGTACATTAAATTGTTCACTTAAGGCATCACAATCAGCACTCAACTAATTAATGGTACTTTTTGTAATTTCTGCTTCGTAAAGTTTACATTATTCGACTTGACAATACAATACAATATATTGTAAGGTCGAATCGGGTACAGATGAGCTGTACAGATTTCAAGTCTGTGTTAATTAAGTTTTGTGGATGCTATCGACTGGTAATTTTGTACTTGGGGGGTTTTCGGCCTTGCAGTCTCCGGTTCAGTCAAAACGACATATATTTTCGATGCCCGGCGTTTCAATGGACTGTGCCATCTTTTTCAAAGGTTCTATTTAAACAAATTGGACGTGGTACATATTAAAGACAATCAGAAAAACTGCAAAGGTGAACACAATTTACAGAAATATCATTCGTCGTCTGGTGGTATGAATGGCACATAATTCAATTTTACAAACAATGATAAAAATAAACAATTTTACATAACATTTAAGACATTACTAACTATTTTTGTCAGGAAAAACTGGGAAGTTTTGTATGGTGGTCACTACTCTATGCTATTCTAATTTTAAACCGTCAATTTGATTCCAGTCAGAAACATGTTTGAATGTTGCGTACAAGTTTTATTTATTCATTTAATTATTCGCCTTCAACTAACTTGTTCCACGGACTACTTTCTTTAAAACTTTTCAGTATCAATATACAAATACATTCAGGAAATGATCAAAATTTGCTTTACAATACAAACAGTCAATTGAACGACATTTCACAAACATTACTGAAACAAACACTGGCATTTTAGAACAAAACAATAGCAACTAATCATTGGACTTGAAAGTCTCTTAAATAAAGACAAATCAATCAATCAATCTAATCATTGGACTCTTTGAATTGTAGATCGGTTTGAATGCCTCCAAGTTGTTTAAGAAGTATTTCTAAACTCGCGACATCGTATTCCATCTGGCCAGGTTGAACTCCTCAAAGCACAACTTCAGGATTTTGCCTCAACGGTGATTTTGTACGACACGTAATCCAGCGTTGAAATAATCGTACCAGATCCAACTAAACATTTAAGCCCGAGCACCTCCTTCGTTCCAAGTGATTCACACACCATTTGTACGACTTCGTTTTCGGGCACATCCGAAACGTACAGTTCCAAATGCGTGCCGTTAGAAGCTCGAGTAATTTTGATCGGTAGCAGGAAACTTCGATGACGGCAATGGTGATTCTTCAAAGCCGATGCATCGAGATTTCTTCGGTTTTCGTGGATATCGATGACATTTCAGATACAATCTGACTGAATCGTTCCACTTCTACTTTTAAAGCATTCACTTCCGTTATCGTTGCGAAATCGTTTTTTTTTTTTGTTTTTATTTTTGTGTATTTTAACTAGTTGCTAATTCTACACTCAGTTGCGAAATCGTTAGATTTTTTGGTATTTGTCGTTTCCTAGGTCGTTTCACGCAAACAACCGTTTTCAACACGAACTCTGCAAGCATCGCACATCCAAAAAATATTTTCGTGCAGCCATGCACATCCTTCATCGTAGGATAATCCAACATATTTTGCGTGGAATTGAGGGAAATTCTCACAAAACACCTCGCAGCATACTACAATATCTTCGACACGGAATTCTACTTTACAAGCGGTACAAGAATTTGCCATTCTGCGATTTAGTAAACCCTATGTCCTCAGCAATGCTTTTTAGTTTCGACGTGCAGATGGTACCACCGGCGCACAGTTGTGTTTGATGATGTTTCGTTGTGGACGTATTTGACAGGCGGCAGCAATGGAGGCGTTCGTGTTTATAACTCGAATTATATCGGGTGAGAATGTCGTTCGGTGAAAAACAAAACCGGATAATACCCACACGTTCGTTGAGATCACAATTGAGTTTCAGTTCTGTTGAATGAGCATCACAAAGCGGAATACAATTCTTCATAAAGCAGCTCCGAAGCGGTACAAAAACTCACAAAATCGTCGATGCAAACGGGCAGTAATTCAGACAATTCCAACACGACCCGACTACGACTATGACTTCTGTGGGTTTAGTTTCCTATTGGGTGTCATTGTCGTTAGTGTTAGTGATGTCAGTTATTGAGTTGTCCAAAAAATGTCTCACGAAACCTAATGCAAGCCTATCCATATACGTGAGAACAAAAGGTGTTTACAAAGTTCTTACAGATAGATTAACACGGGAAATCTGAACACAAACCACTACCACATAGGAATTTGGATTGGTCAATTTGCCTATCTACTTGGTTTGTTTTGGTTCTTGTCTTTAGTGAGTGTAATATTCCTGCATATCTCGCGTTACATTTGAAAAGGGCCTATCCGCAGAACGTGAACATTGAGAAAAATCGATGCAAACATTTTCCATCACATTTCCTATTCGTATTTCACAGTTTTCGGATTTTTCATTTTAATGACACAAGAATAGATGTACACACTTAATTTAAAATGCCGGGATCTCAGCATTTTCTCAAACTTTCACCGAGATCCGCACAGCCGAGCGCTCGGCAAACAACAACATAACCGAGATCTCAGCAACTTGGACAGTTCATTACTGAGGTTCGGCAACTGTTTTGCTGAGAATCATCTAACAGATGCAGTTTTAACTGAGATATCAGTTTTTGAGTTTGCTGAGTAGTCGGCTGTGCGCGGAAAGCCGAGCCTGCGAATATTTTTTAAGTGTGTATATATGCTTCAATAATTAATTTTGCATTAAAAGTTACCAAAAAAGTATGGAAAATAATAGATAAACATGTTAAGCTAATTTGAAAAGTTTCACCCGGTGTACGCCTTATTGTGAGTCTTTCTAAAATTTTCTTAGCGTGGGTTGGTCCCCCGAGTGAGTCCGTTGTTGACATCGTATCAAGGCTTGGCCGTTTTTGAGAGAGAGAGTTCTCGCTCTCAGCGCTCGGGCCGAGAGCCGCTCCGAAAATTTTCGGTTGTCGGCCCTTTAAACGAGAGGACCAACAAATGAGAACAAAATTTTACCGTTATTGGCCCATTTGGAGCACGGGCTTATAAATGATTGGGAAAAAAGCAATGATCGGCCGTTTTTAAGGTGGGGTTTATTCTGATAAGATTAACGGTTAGGCGGGTGATGTTTGCACAGTATGTTACTGTTGGGGGATGCTATGGAAAGGTATCAAAATCGATTTGTTTACATTTTAGGGATAGGCCCTTTTCAAATGTAACGCGAGATATATTTTACTTAAGCTGTCGCAGTCGCTTCGTTTGTTTACCACCATGTCTGTGTTAATAATGTGGCACACTTCCAGAACGGGGAGAGCAGAGAAACGTCGATGACAGTCGAGTATCTCCGTTCTGTTCAAATCGAAACGATGTTTGTTGTCGGCCGAATGTAGCAAGAGAGCTGTTCTCTCTTTTAGTCAGCCGAGTTCATTGCTGTTGTAGTTGTCGTCATAGCTGTTGTCTTCGATGCCATTCATGAGTCTGTCTAATTTGGTCATGTCGCTTCTGTGGTGTCCTATTCGTTTTTTCAGCGTGGTGGTGGTTAGTCCAACGTAGCTTGCATCACAATCTCCGCAGGGTATCTTGTAGATTACGTTTTTACGTTGGACTTTTGGTATTGGATCTTTGGTCTGGGTAAACAGTGTTCACCTTTGTAGTTTTTCTGATTGTCTTTAATATGTACTTTAGGCAGTGGCTTAATTTCCCCAACAGGGGAATAAAAAACATATGTAGTCCAATTTGTTTAAATAGAACCCTTGAGAAAGATGGCATAGTCCATTGAAACGTCGGGCATCAAAAATATATGTCGTTTTGACTGCACCGGAGACTGCGAGGCCGAAAACGGCAAAAGGTCAATGCAACCATAACAAATTGCAAATGCTCCATAGAAAATCAAAAAGCGCTCCATAAAGAATGACATATGTTCCATGAAAATGTGACATGTTACCCATACATAATTGAAAACGTTCCGTCTTCTTGTATGCCGTGCTGACGGTGGAGTATTTTTCGACGCTTAATATCGATCTGATGTATAGAAATGAGACCGCTTGGGTTCCTGGCAGTTCGTGGGGCAATATCAGGTTGGATTCATGGGTGAACGCGCTACAACGGACCAGATGTTCGCCATCCGCCAGGTGTTGCAGAAATGCCGCGAATACAACGTGCCCACACATCACTTGTTGATCGATTTCAAATCGGCGTATGATACAATCGATCGAGACCAGCTATGGCAGATTATGCACGAATGCGGATTCCCGGATAAACTGATACGATTGATTAAGGTGACGAAGGATCGAGTGATGTGCGTAGTTCGAGTATCAGGGACACTCTCGAGTCCCTTCGAATCTCGCAGAGGGTTACGGCAAGGTGATGGTCTTTCGTGCTCGCTGTTCAACATTACTTTAGAGGGTGTAATTGGGAGAGCGGGATAAACACGAGTGGGACGATTTTCACGAAGTCCGTTCAGCTGCTTGGTTTCGCTGATGATATTGATATTATTGCTCGTAAATTTAAGACGGTGGCGGAAACGTACATCCGACTAAAAAGTGAAGACAGGCGAATCGGATTAGTCATTAATGTGTCAAAGACAAAGTACATGATGGCAAAGTGCTCCAGGGAGGAATCACCACGCCCGCCACCCCGAATTTATATAGACGGTGATGAAATCGAGGCGGTTGAAGAATTCGTGTACTTAGGCTCACTGGTGACCGCCGACAACGACACCAGCAGAGAAATTCAGAGGCACATTGTGGCAGGAAATCGTGCTTACTTTGGACTCCGCAGAACTCTACGATCGAATAAAGTTCGCCGTAACACGAAGTTAACCATCTACAAAACGCTGATTAGACCGGTAGTCCTCTATGGGCACGAAGCATGGACTCTACGTGCAACGCGCCCTTGGAGTTTTCGAACGGAAGGTGTTGCCGTTGCGTACCATCTACGGTGGAGTGCAGATGGAAGACGGGACTTGGAGAAGGCGAATGAAACATGAGCTACACCAGCTGCTGAGAGAATCAACCATCGTCCACACCGCGAATATCGGGAGACTACGGTGGACGGGTCACGTCATCAGGATGTCGGATAGCAATCCGACTAAAATGGTTCTCGAGAGTCATCCGACCGGTACAAGAAGACGTGTGCGCAGGTGGGTCGACTAAGTGGAGGACGATCTGCGGACCCTACGCAGAGTGCGGAACTGGAGACAAACAGCCATAGACCGAGTGGAATGGAGACGGCTACTATGTACAGCAGAGGCCACCCAAACCTTAGACTGATCGATAAGGTAAGTATCTGTTGGAAACCTTAACAGGAAATACGCCTGTTGTTCAATTTATTTACCGCATGATAAACCATTCCCTATGGATGCTTTCAAGTATAGACTATACTGTATAGTGCACTACAAAACCTTCCGTTAATGGTTAGCAGTGCTGCTAATGCTCACCATATCATCTGGGGCAGCTCAGACATTAACTTGGGCTCCAGTTTGATGGAATCGATAAGTAGTACAGATCTTAGAATACTTAACTTAGGCAACCGCCCAACCTCCATGGTATCTGCTAGAGATAAAGTGTTAGACATAACGCGTTTAGCTAGTAGAATTAGTCACGAGCTGACCAATTGGCATGTGTCAGTCCAAAAATCTTTATCTGACCATCGCTAAATCTTTTTTGAACACTCGAATGTTACGTCGTAAAACTTCAGGAATCTCCGGTCAACCAACTGGGATCTCTTTACTGATTTGATTGCAGCCATGTTTCATGGATACTCACCATTCATTGACACTCCAAGTGATTTAGATGATGTCGTTGACACTACAACGGTTTTCATCATGGAGACTTTCGAAGAAGCTTGCCCTCTGCGGTCTGTGAAGACTACAAGACGAACCCCTTGATGAAACAATGATCTGGCGAAGCTCAGGAAACAATGTAGACGGAGTTAACCCTCTAATACCCAAATTTTTGAATTCGATCTAAATATCATTTTTCGTCATCTAAAATCGATTTAAACATGTTTTGGAAGATGATTCTTTTTAATTCTCGATTTCGTGAATTTCAGTTTTTGATTTTTCTAATTTTTATTTTTGAACATCCCTACACTTTTATATTTTTCCTGGAAGCCAATTTGGGGAACGGATTTTTTGAGATGAAAACATTTTGAGATTTTATGATAATGGTTGAAATATTATTATTTGAATTTTTTTTCGCAGACATTTTTATTTTCCGTGTAATTTTAAGGAAAATAATTTTAGAGTGTATTCGATTCCCTTAAACTATTAAACAAGGATAGAATGATTTGGGAAAAATTTAAAATATGTTAATTGTAGCGATTCAATACAAAATAAACAATGACTTCTAAAAGGTGACTAAAACATCAATTTTTTAATGATTTTTAAAAAATGTAAATACGCTTTAAAATACACCAAAAACCATTTTGAGGTATACAGAACAGTCCTAAATATCAGCCAAAAATATAAAAAAAATTGATTTTCCACGATACAAAAATTACAAAAATGCTCAAACTATACCCCGTCTAAAGGCGGGATTGGGTATTAGAGGGTTAAAACAGACAGACGTCGTGCGGCTGGATCGGAGGCTTTCAGGTCGGCTCGCAAGGCCTACCAGAAAGCTCTTCGATTTGTTGAACGATCCGGCTGGAAAAAAAAACATTTGTACAAATGTTTCCAGTTTGAGTGAAGTCAGTCGGTTGAACAAAATTCTTTGCAAAATCTAAGGATTTCCGAGTGAATGAACTTCGTTTGCAAACTGGCTTCTTCACTTCCTCTGATGAGGAAGTTTTGAAACGTTTATTCAGTACACACTTCCACGGATGTGTGGATATTACATCTTCGGATGAACTTGATGTATTTTCTTGTGGCTATGATTTTCTGGCTTCGGCTTATAGGCTAAGAATAGCTATAGAATAGATTAAGTGAGCGCTAAATAACTTTACTCCTTTCTAATATCCTGGGGCAAATGGGATTGATCCTATTTTGCTTCAGACGGGGTTTGATAATTTGAAGCAGGTTTTGAAAAAACTGCTTGTTTGCAGTTTTGCTACAGGGTATATTCAGAAATTTTGGCGGAATATTACTGTAAAGTTTATTCCAAAAGTGGGTCTTGCGTCGTATGAAGAAGCAAAAAGGTATGTCAGTTGGACCTCTTTTCTTACAACGCATCGTGATGTTCATCTGGCCAACGTGCCTCTTTATGTGAACCAACATGCCTGCCTACCAATCTGGAAAGTCCACTGTGACTCTTTTACACAAAATTGTTTACGATATCGAGAAATCTTTCACTCAAAAGCAATCTTGTTTGGGTGTTTTCTTAGATATCGAGGGTATTTTTGACAACGTACCTTTCGATGCCATACCGGAAGCCGCACGGAGTCATGGTTATATCTCCAATGATTTCCAATTGAATTTACCAAATGCTCAAAAACCGATATTTCTTCTCGACACTGCGTTAAGCAGCGATTTAGAAATTGAGTGTTTGTTGATGCTCCCCAGGAGGAGACTCGTCCCCGCTTTTGTGGAATCTCGTAGCACATACGCTATTGAGACAACTCAATAATAGCTGTTTTCCTACACATAATTTTGCCGACGACTGCCTAACATTGTTAGGTGGTATGTACATACATCAGCACCCATTTCGACCTGATGCAAAACGCTCTGCAGATAGTTGAGGGTTGGGGTCGCCAATATGGCTTTTCGGTAAATCTAAATAAAACATCGAATGTTCTTTTCACGGAAAAGCGAAACCGTAATGGTGTTTGACCTTTGCGTCTCTTTGATTCTGAAATCGACTGAACAGGTTAAGTACGTTGGAGTCATTCTTGATTCCAAGCTCATATTGAGTTCAGAATCAAGAAAGCTTGTATGGCCTTCGGGCAATGCCGGCGAACCTTTGGTACAACTTGGGGTCTAAAACCCAAGTATATCAAATGGATTTACACAACTGTTCGACCAATATTGGCCTATGGATGTCTCGTGTGGTGGCCAACTTGTGTGGTGGCGCCAACTTAGAGGGGGCAAGCATGGTTTGCCCAAACCCCCCCCCCCCCCCCTCCTATATTTGACGTTTTTCTCGATTTTTCCATACAAAAAAACAGAAAAGTCAGGTGCGTCTGGTGGTGGCAAAAGGGCGAAGTGAGAACAATCATATCAATATTAGGCCATCTCCAAAGGATGTACTTGATGGCGATATCTGGAGCGTTCTCTTTAATTCCCTCCGCAGCGCTCGAAGTTCTCTTTGACGTTGCCCCACTACATATTCATCTTAAACAAGAAGCACTTTTTTGGTTTAGTAGAGAAAACTCCTGTGAAGCGCAGATCAACACACCCAATTGGCTTCTTTAATGGTGTTGGGATAATTCCATATTCTGAATCTACATGCCAAACTGAGCCGAAATCCAAATTTTCATCAATTTTGGTGCCCGGGAATCTATTTAAAAATCAATTTGAAATTTGTATGGGAGCGATTTGTCGAATCACCCCTCATCGCATTTTTTACTGAACAGCTCCAAGCAGTTGCCCAGCTGTCAAAAGTAATTTCAAAAAATCTCTTTGAAATTGATTTTAGGTACCAAAATAAAGTTTTAAAAATCTGAAAAAAATCATAGCGGCTCAGAAAAAGGTGCTTTTTTGTTTAAAAAATAAAAAAAAAACATTGAATTTTCTTAATTTAAAAACCCAATTCAATCGGTTCAAAATTGACTAAGTTTAATAGTTTAATAGTTTATTTAATCAATTACGCAAACCTGTTACATTAAATGTTTAGGAGAGGTCAGGGAAAGTTAGAGCAGCAAGTGCCCAAAATAGGTCCCTCTGCCCAAATGGTTCCAGACCCTAGGTTCCCGGGCACCAAAATTTATGAAAATTTGGATTTCGGCTCAGTTTGGCATGCAGATTCAGAATATGTATTAAATTAACTCAACACCACTAAAGAAGCCAATTGCCCAAAAGTACATCTGGAGCTGGTATAGTGGTACCTCAAGCAGATTTTACTATTCTTATTTCCAAATGAGACTCCAAACATAACAACAAAATTACGGGTGCACCATAGAATGTTTCTTAAAGTATTCTATTACAGAAACATCAAAAGATTAACCATAATAGAACAAAACACCAAAGACGAATCACTGGTTCTATGTTTTTACCAGGACCTAGAGCGAAAAAAATAACTTCAACCTATCACGAGGGTGATGCCTCTATTCGGCTTAACAATATCGTAAAACAGTGTCTAAATATTCGACGACAAACACGAGTAGTGTCTGAAGGTCGCGTCCACGCACACCGACTGAACAGTGTACGAGTGGATGCTGTGCTACTGCAACAAGATCTACTACCTATATCCACAACCCCATCTCAACCCGCCTCCATCCCATTCGAGTATCGTCCGATGACGTCCATTCGCGTAGCGACGTAGTGCACAGACAAACCCATCCGTCGGACTTACCAGTCACTGGCCGGGTTACGTTGGCGGATCCGGTGTCGAGGGTTTCCGGATCGCTCCGATTAATTCCGATGCAATTGCCCATGGTCGTCTTGGTCGTCGTCGTAATTGCAGACGATTCAATCTCATTCGGCTGTGGCGCGGCGGCTCCTCAAATGATTTGTTTTGTTTCCCGTTTGATTGACGATTTGTTTCCTTCTTTTGCTCGGCTCTCCTCAAGGCCTGAAATCTTCACTGTGCGATTGAATTCTTCTGCACTCGCGTAACTGTGCTGTGTCGTATACCAGCGAGGAATCGACAAAATTAAAAAAAAAAATCTTCCGCAAAACACTACTTATTCACAATTGATTTTTAAAAGCCAAACTTGTAGAACGAATAAAATTTTCACTACCTTCTACAAAATACTAACACTACAATTTTAATAAAATCCTGCTAAAACTACAGAGCAGACTGTTGAAATCTCAGTAACTGAACGATTAGGTAATGACCAGTTTGGCTAACCCTGCCAAAAATTTCCCAAAAATAGTTCAATTCGATCTTCCAGTGTTCACATTTTTGTTTACAACTTCCACCAAAAGGAAAATCCACTGACGATTGCTAGTGTTCTAATCTGTCGCAATCGGAAGGCATCATCGTCATCATTCAAAACACACCAGCAAGCGCATTCAATGATTGCCACTGGCTCGACGACCAAGGCGATGACGATGCGCTGCGGCCTTCTTCTCCTCCATAATGAATGATGATCTTCTGAATCTGACTTCTTGACGCTGCTGCTGGTGCTTCTGCTGTTGCTAGTTTCTGATCACAAGTTGCTGGCGATGATAGGCGTAATGATGATGATGACGACGAGATCCTGCTTCCATTGATGATGAAAGTGCTGTTGCTGCTGCTACTGATCTCGCAGCTTTTCATCTTTTTTCACCATTCGCACGGATCCGCACAGGAACGCACTGGGTCGCCCGATTTGCACCCGTTTTCGCGCTAGCCAATTTTGGCCTAATCGAAAATGCACAACCGAATTACAGAGGATTTTTTCTCTTCATTATAAAGCACACCGACCGACTCTTCTAGCTGTTCGCGAGTAATTTTGACTTTAGTTGGTGCGGATGATGGACCTCGCGTAGCAGGACTAGGAGGTGAACAACTAGCGGTGCTCTTTCCACTTGTGGATGTTTGCGAAAATGTCATGCAAGCTCCGCTAGTTGAAGCGAGATGGCAAGTACCAACTTATCGATTGGTTGTCACGCTGACCGGAAAACGGTAAGCTGTGAAAAGAGGTGGGGTATCGACTTGCCGAAAGCAGTTCTCACCGAGAGCAAAATATGTTGGGGTGGTGGGGGTAAAGTGGACAGGTGGGGTAAAATCTAGATTGAGTTTAAATAAGGGCAAAACTAACATGAGAGAGTTCTCTTCATCGACTCTCTCTTCTGCAAATTAAAGTGACAAGATGCAAATTCAATCAAACTTTTTTACACTTAGACGCTAAATTGCATCGCAACCTAGCGATTTATGACCGAAAAGTTCAACAATACTTGCATCTTGTCACTTTAATTTGAAGAAGAGAGAGTCGATGGATCATTTTTGAGTCCATTTTTATACAATCTATTCACTAGTGACATGGCATCCATTATTCCTAATGGTTGTTATTTGCTTCAATTCGCCGATGATAATGTTCTTTCCATACGTGGAAAAAGTAGAGATGTTATTGAACATTTTAAGCAATGTGCCTTGGATAATTTGGATATGTGGGCTCATGAAAATGGATTTACATTTTCAGTTCAAAAAACAAAATTTATTTTATTTTCTAGAAAACATTCGCCCATAAGCATTAATTTATTTCTCAATGGACTTGAAATAGAACAAATTGATGAGTATAAATTTCTTGGTATTTGGTTTGATTCTAAATTAAATTGGAACACTCATATTATATACATACAAAAAGTGTGTTCAAGAAGAATTAATTTTCTTCGTACAATTACTGGTACATGGTGGGGTGCAAATCCTTCTGATTTGATAACACTATATAAAACCACTATTCGTTCAGTAATGGAATATGGTTGCTTTACTTTTGGAAGTACTGCGCAAACTCATTTTTCCAAACTTGAAAAAATACAATACCGCGTTGTTTGAGAATTTGTTTAAAACTAATGAATTCCACTCATACTCAATCTGTTGAAGTTCTTTCTGGTATTATCCCACTGAAAATTCGTTTTCAGGAGCTAAATTGCAAATTTTTGATAAATTGTTTTGCAAATAATCATCAAATCATAAGCACTTTGGAGTCGTTATACCAAATTAATCCTACTAATAGAATATTGGATTCCTTTATTCATTGTTCAAATCAAGATCTTTTACATGTGCATTCGAATCGGTTTTATGATTTTAAATTAAACATACATACATATGAACCATTAATTGACTTGTCCTTATTTTATGAATTGCGACAAATACCAAAGCTTGAACATTCGAAATTTGCAAATTTACTATTTAAACGTAAATTTGATGGATTTAACCCTACACAAATATATTTTACAGATGGCTCTCTAATTGATGGCACCGCAGGTTTTGGAATATATAACTTATTTTCAGCTCATTTTTATAAATTACAATCTCCGTGTTCTGTTTTCATAGCAGAACTCATTGCTTTGTATTTTACTTGTAGCATGATCAAAAATTGTCCGCCCAATTTTTATATAATATGCTCTGACAGTTTCAGTTGTCTGAATGCTTTGAATACTATCAAATTCAATTTCAACCCGAATAAAACGGTATTATACAAAAAATGTACGGCTAATCATTGTTTAATTATTTGTCTTATCATAAACTGGATTATAACTCTCTGATACAACGAATCATATTAATGATAGCAGTTATCATTTTGGAAGTCTCAATGATAGACCGAACGGGTTGTTAAGTATCGTTACCATTCAAAAATGCCTTTTTTCTCGAACAAAAATTTTGCGAAATCATTCGCGCTATAGTCGCTTTATCATTTACTTAATGATACAGTGAATAATAAAAATATTTCAGCATATCTACTTTATCGATGGCAAAAACGTACACACCCCTGCAGCGGGCACCAGATACTGTCAATTCTCAGTACCATTGAGGGAATCGTTGTTTATTTTTTCGTAAGTTTTTTTTTCTCCATACTTTGGTGAATCTGGAATTGAACTCAGTGATATACAGGTATGCTGCATTTATTCTCGTGCGTTGATTGCGTAGGCCACATTAGATGAGTGATCGCGGTTGGATTGAATACGTTGATGTTCAAAAGATTGAAACAGTGTGAGCAAAAACACGGTTCTGGAAGATATGGGAAGAGTCCTATGAAGGAATATTACTAAGGACTGAAACATGGAAGATCTGCAGATCTTCAAGAAGCTTCCCTACTTGCGTGTTATTAGATTGTATATGGAAGGTAAGTTTAATGAAAGCTATTGTCTAGTACCAGTGAGCGGTGATTTTTGTGCTTAATTGTGCCGGATTTCATTCCTGAACTCTCTAAACTATTCTGCAAGTGGCATTTTATCCGAAAGTAACTGGAACCTGCAGCCGCAAGGGCTATTGTTTTGGTGTTTCATGCAAGCGTAATAGTGTTATGCCCATTGTTGTGCCAAAAATGCTAAACAATGGCACTGAAAATCAGATAGCAATGCAGATTAACGTGTTGACCTCTTATTTAAGCCGTTAAATACTAAATATAGTGAAAAAAAGTTAAAACCATCGTTTTTGTCACTGCTATTTTGTTAAATTCTATTATTGAAAATTATTAAATTATTATTCAACGTATCGTAATTATATATTTAATGATACTTGAATAATTTTGAATTGTTGAAATTTTTCAACCCCTATCATTTTATCATTAAACGATGACTACTTGTATAGTTATTATTGCACCAATGGACAACGTATAATATGAATGATGCCATGAATAGTATTTTTCTATGCGGGAAATCACATCATATCTTGTTGATGTTGAAAAAAATATTGTTTGATTTGCATTATGAAGGATATGTTATTAAATTTGTTTGGGTTCCTGCTCATTGTAATATTTATGGCAATGAACAGGCGGATTTATTGGCAAAATTTGGGGTTATGCGTGGACAAATTTATCATCGTGATATATTTCCTTCTGAATATTTTCCCAATCTGAGAAATTATTCTCTAAATGCTTGGCAAATCAATTGGAATTCTAGTGATAAAGGGCGATGGTGTCATTCAATATGTCCCAAGGTGAATCATTTTCCTTGGTTTAAAAATGTATCTGGGAGTAGGAATTTCATTTGTGCTTTTTCGAGATTGATATCCAATCATTATATTTGTAATAGTCATTTGTATCGTATCAACATTGTAGATTCAAACTTCTGCGAATGTGGCTTATCGTATGAAGACATCGATCACATTATAATTAATTGTTCTCGGTTTATTGCACCGAGGAAGATATTATTTGATAGCCTAATTGCAGCAGGTTTTTCAATTCCTGTATCTATACGGGATGTTTTGGGCTTAAAAAATGAACATATATTGAAACTTTTGTTCAAATTTCTAAATGAGATTGCCTATTTTGTTTGATACTGTTCCCCTTTTTTGGTATTCTTTATTTTCAGCCTTGAAGATTCGTTTCTGATGACCCCCTGACTCCTCCCCCTCCCCCATTAGGATTTCTGGATTTCCGGAGACTCGTTTTACGATTTGGCATGCTGTCCTCTTTCAAGATAGCGGCTCCGTTATGGTTCATTGCCGTGTGAGCCTTCCCGCATAACCATGAACCATACTTGTACTGTGCACCATACTGTTCGGAATTATTCACTACAGTAACTCAATAATATGATAGAACATCCAAAGTAACAATAAGCCAACAGTACCATGAATGTTTTCAACAGTGTGGTAGATGGTTCTCGGCCAAATTACAGTATGTGGAATAGGCGGTTAAGTTATGTTACAATAAGAAATCGCCTATTTTCTCGAACAAAATTTTTCGTTTACAGTTTGCCAAAAGGTCGATATACTATCCATTTTTTTGCGCAGTTCACTATTAAGCACACTGTTCTGGTACAGTTGACCTATAAATTCGGAACAAAAATAAGCAATGTATGTGTAATTGTCGCTTTATTGTATATTATAGTGCCACAGTCTTATAATATATAGTTTTCTTACAGTTGTAATTTGTCCGCATTTGTTTCGTTTGTACTATTTATCAAGAAATAAAAACAAAATTTGTAATCTTGTATGTACATACTTATTTATTGTCGATAATCATATTTAAGATAAGGTAAGCACTTACAATCTTTTTTTGTTGTTTTGAGCGATTATAATTTTACATATATTTGAACAATGCGTTACAACTCTTAGATATTGTAGATAATAGGTAATTAGGTAATAAAATGCTCCTAAATTACGTTTAGCAAAACTAGTGGATTTCTAACCCCTCTCTCTATTTTCTTTGCCATTGTTGTTTACCATAAGAACTTTCGCAAAGATTTTTCCATTGAATGCGCCCCTCTCCCTCTGGAGTTGAAACGCAAGGAAACAGTCCCTGTCTCGGTAAATGCCTCCTCAAATAACTGAAATCACCGCCTTCGCCTCATCCTGCTTTTTTCGTTGCAACTCCACCGCTGTGCATCATCAGCTCTTTCCGCACTGTGTACTCCGTTGAATACTGCAACCTGCGGCTGCACCTGCGAGGTGAGGTACCTGACATTTTAGGTTTTGAGCTCCCAGCCGCATTTTCCTCCACCGACGTGAGCTGCAACGGAACACCGGATTATTGAAATTAAACGAACATCAGCAGATGCAAAACTAACTTACCGTAGTGATCCAATGTTTCGCTCCGGCAAATCTTCACCGCTCGAAGGATCCGTCTGATTCGGAGCAGATTGGCCGGGATTTTTATAAAAAATTTCACCAACAAATTGGTCGCCAGCTGCTGCTCGACGAGAGTGAAGCGCAATTTGTTTTCAATTATGCCGCTCACTACTACAAATGAGCACAACAATTTGCCAAACTGTTGAGCAAATGTTGTGTACAGTGAAATGCACAGGTGTGAGTATGTTGCTCAAATGTGAAAGCTAACCGTATGTTATAAGGTGAGCTCATGTTCCTACATTTTAAACGACTTTTTATCCCCATATTATATAACAATGCATGTACACTATGCCATACTGTTACTGTTTGATATAGTTCATTCAAATTGTTATTTATGGTATGGAATCTCCAGATTCATATGTTTCAACATGAACAAACATATTTGAGATAAAGTAACATTACCAGTTAGAGGGAATTTACTGTTTGGAAGGTATGGCAAACTGTATTTTTCTATGCGGGTTTAGTTTTAAGTTATTTTTGTAATGTTATTTGAAAAGAAAAAGAAGTTTTGTGCCTCTTTGAGAAAGATTTCGTTTTTGAAATGCCGAAATCACTCAAAGGGGTTTTTCCCTCTTTCTAAATTTCAAGTTAAAATAAACAATAACAATAATAAGAGAGAGTCGATGAAGAGAACTCTCTCATGTTACTTTCCCATTACCAGTTAGAGGGAATTTACTGTTTGGAAGGTATGGCAAACTGTATTTTTCTATGCGGGTTTAGTTTTAAGTTATTTTTGTAATGTTATTTGAAAAGAAAAAGAAGTTTTGTGCCTCTTTGAGAAAGATTTCGTTTTTGAAATGCCGAAATCACTCAAAGGGGTTTTTCACTCTTTCTAAATTTCAAGTTAAAATAAACAATAACAATAATAAGAGAGAGTCGATGAAGAGAACTCTCTCATGTTACTTTCGCCCTTATTTAAACTCAATCTAGAAATGGACAGGGTACAGTTTCATGGCTTTTATTGTTTTTCATAATGTTTCAACGATTGAAGCTTATGCCTAAGCATGAATCCTCATACTTTTGCTGATCTTGAACATTAACATCAAATAAACCTCTTCAAGATGACAAAAACTGTGAAAATCACGTGAAAAATCGGAAATGATGTAAAATCTGCTTATTGTTCGTGCAGTTGAAAATCGGAATTTTTGACACGCGAAAATCGATGTTTCTCCTAAACCGTGTGTCGGACGTACGTCCGACACAGTGCGCTGGATAGACGGCCACGTCCGCTTTCCAGCTCACTACGTCCGACGTTAGGTTTGACGTATGGATTTTGAGAAAATTCGAATGTCGGGTGTGTGGAAATTTCGGGTTTCAACCGCGACGACAATATAATTGCTAAGGTTTTCCCGTACGTTATTTTCAAATTATTACAAGTTTTACACCCTAAACCAGTGGTTTTCAACCTTTTTCAGTCTGTGCATCCCTTTTGGATTTTTCCCGAACCTCATTCCACTCTTCATCAAAAAATTTCAAAACAATAAATTTTATCCGATAGCCAACTTTGAGCTGTTATATCTTCGGATTCAATGAACCGAATGAAATAAAATTTTGACCAATATAATGAACTATGAAAAACTTTTGACTTAACTTAAAATTCTTAACGCGGAAGAAAATTATAACGATGAGATTATTTTTCAAATAAAACACCAAATTATCCAAAACTTCAACATCGTTTCAATATTCAAGATGCTAATTAAAGTTCATTTAAATTCCCTCAAATTGACTAGAATATAAATACCACAGACAAACAGACGTAACACCTTGAACGATTTTCATGGAAATCCATCGCCCACTTCACACTACCATCACCTGGTGGAAAAGATGCACGAATCACTGTGTTGTGCAATATCGTCAACAGAAGGCGCTAGTGTGAAACGTCAAACGCATAGAAAAACGATGCGCGCGCCTCTGGTTGTGAAAGCCACAACTGTGAAAATTCAAAATGATCGTTAAAAGCGTGGTCGATGGAAATTTCGCAAGTGTTACGTCTGTTTGTCTGTGTAAATACGTTCTGAAGAAAAGTAACATTATAACCGGCAATAAATTGAAAAAGTAATGGGATACATATTAAAAATAGAATAATTTACTAAAAAATCATAAAATAAATTAAATTTCTATTACTTTATTACTTGTGAAAATCTTCAAGTTTAGTCAAACGTTTCCAAGAGCTCATTATATAAGTCATAATTGGCCAAAATTTCATTGCATTTGGTTCTTTGAATCCGGAGAAATATCAGTTCAAAGTTGGCTATTGGATAATTATACCTTTTATTTAGAATCTTTATAACTTCGTGCAGAATAGCCGGTTCATCTCCACATTTGGACCACTGATACACAACTAGTTTATTATCTAACAGTGAAAATTTGAGAATATTTGATGCACTTTTCGAAAAGTTACAGCTAGTTGAACATTTTTTAAAACGTGAAAATGTTGCCTGTCCCGATCATTTTGTCTTCCCCTGTATATCATAATCTTGGACATCTGATGTGTGTGCTACTGTTGATGTTTATAAAACCATTAAACAAAAGATGTTTACAAATTAGAACCAACAGTAGATGGCACGCAGGTGGGCATGTTTGGGTGGGCGTAAAGGGTAGGATCAACGGCGTCATGGTTGCGATTTTTTCCGCAGTCAGTTCGCAGATTGTGAACAATCCTCGGGTACCCACTTTACGTAATTTATGTTTAGTCCCTTGCTGTCAGAGCTGTCAGATCAGTGTAACACGCTAAATATAATTTACACAAAAGGCAATTTACACGGAAAAAAACACACGGTTATGAATATTATTGGGTACCGGACTGGACACACAAAATTTGATCGTTTTCTTTGGTACATCGAGGTCTTGAAATTAGTCTATGGTAGGATCTTAACCCCTGGTGAGATAGGGTAAAAATTGATTGTTTAGAAAAAAACATATTTTGTCTTCAAAATTAACTCATATTTTACTCTATAAGATAAGTGACTACCGTTTTACCCCTCTGGTTCGACACGTTTTAATACGACACTTTTTAATTCGTACCCCGCTTATACGACACATGTAGAATTAAAAAGTGTTCAAATGTCACAGCGATGTACACTGTAAATGCAAAACAGTTTGATATTGCGCTTATACCACCGACGAAGATACAGACGGAGCAGTAATCGTTTTTTTCGGTACCACTTTCTTTTTCACCCTTTTGCAAGCCCCTCTTGTTTTCTGTAATTGCTTGCGTTGGCAAACCCCTTGAACGGGCGAAATGAGTGAACTGTCAATCGACTTGTCAACAACATGTTTGCTTTGTTTGCTTGCTTTTTGTTACCTCCCCAGCAGCAGCAACACCTGATGGCCCCGAAACGATACGAAGAGGATACAGATTTTTCCGACTTAATTCGCTATTCCGTCGAGGACTTGGCCAGCCGATAGATCCAGAGACTAAAGGATTTATCGACAACCTTCGAGGATCGACGACTAGTTCCGGAAACGCTGTGGCGTCAGTGAAAGTTCGACCACAAAACGCGTCTCTCGTCGACGGATGGTTTTGCGAAATGTGCGCCGTTGAAATGTGAATCTTCGGAACGACCGGCACGGCGCTACGTGGCAAGCAACCGTTTAATAATTTGTTTTTGTATCCAAACGATTGATTATTCATGCCGGCGGATAGAACGGCCTATCAGGGCGAAAGTGTTTTTGAGCAAAGGCAACGGTGTGTTCTACGATCGGGATAAATCCGGATGGACGCAAATTAAAAACTTCTAGGTGGTGCTATCTTCGCTGGCGATACATGAATAAATTGTTGAGGAAACTTCCGCCAAGGTAAGCCATCGTAGTGGACAAGTTTAAATATCTTTGTTTCTCCCACTATCTGTAAACGAATTTCATATTTTTCCGTACAATTTCTGTTTCCGCATCCAGGATGAAATCGTCCACGCATTACAATGCTGGGTGGTCTGTAAGTTTGCCGCCAACCTCTCGACAAACAAAACATCCTCTGCAGGAAGTCCACCACAGCCATGAATCGACCGCTGGTGCATCAAAATGAATTCGCTGTACGGCTGGTTCCGGTCCGGTGCAAGATTTTATTTCCGATGGATCTAAATGGCTTCTTCATCAATGTCTCTCGACCCACTAGCTGAGCAATCGCGCCAAAGTGCTCGGAAGCAATTTGGAGCGTTTCGACAAGGTTGCAACTAAGCGGTTTTACATTTCCCAAGGGTCGTTCCTCGTGCAGAGAGTGCGGTTCGAAGGGAGCCGAGAAGCAACTTGAAGCTGGTTTTTGGGAAGGCCTTCGGCAGCCGGATCCTGTGGGCCTGAAGCAAAACCAGCAAGATCTACTCGTCGGCGCAGCAGTTCAAAGCTCCCAAAGAACCGAACCTGGTCTACCGGCAGTAGAGTAAGAAATCATAATTTGCAACATTTCGAAATTCATTAAATAAAATTACATACTTTTTGAGCCAATTTGTCCCGACAAAGGTGGTAAATAGCTTTTCATAGTATGACATGGTAACATTGACTTTACAATCATTAAATAAAGCGTTTTTCGTCGATAATTAGCAATTTAAAAATCACTGATTTCACCCATTTCCCCCAAAAGGAAGCACATATATGGTGCACTCGTATAGCTCCCGCATTGTATGCTATGGGCCTTATTACGTGTGTCACTTCATGGTGAAAACAGAAAAATTCGTAATTCGTACTTGGAGAATGTTATCTGTTGAACCATTTTTAATCTTGATTTGAACTTTGTTGGCCTGCAGACTGCGCTAGTGGCTGCTTTGTTTACTCTTGGGGGATGAACAATTCCAACACCCTCATTCTTGTTTTCAAACTTAAATCGTTTGCATTCCAGTTTACGCCAGCAAAACCAGTGTTGCGAATACTCACTTGCTGCTATCTCAGTTTAGAAGCATGCTATCAAAAAACAATGTTTAAAGGACTTTTACATTGTAGTTTTATCTAAAAGTTCACCGAATAAAGGAGAGGTCGCACACGCATGCCAAAGTCACAGAGAGCTGTGAGTACGAGGTGAGTATGAATTATACTCATTTTACTCACCTCGTGCTCACAGTTCTTTCACGACTTTGGTATGCGTGTGAGACTCTTACTTTATTCAAGAAAATGTAACTACAATGTAAATGTCCTCCATACACCGTTTTTTGATAGCATGCTACTGAACTTAGATAGAAGCAAGTCAGTATAGCTTATGCAAGTGAGTATTCGCAACACTGAGCAAAACCAAATGGGATACGGATTCGAACGAATTAAAACATTCGATAATTGGTTCAACTTATGATTACCTTACCTACCATTTGTATATTATGATCTTGTTGTTCGATCAGTGTTCTCGATGGTTGTGCTACTTTTCCCCGAATGACCCATTTCCCCGTATCACACCATTCTTTAGGCGGTTCTTTCAAGTTTTATTCCTCCTCAGACCTGCTGAATGAAGAATGGTAATATGACTCCTTCTTTCCATTGCTGCTCTTTCTTTCTAGAACCAAATTTATACCAACGACCTGTCTAACTATGGTAGAATATCTTTTTGAATAACATAGGTCCTAGGAAACGAACATTTTGTGACACGTGATCATTTTGAACAAGAATGTAATAATCTTTTCGGGGAAACGGGCCATTCGGGGAACCGGCGTTCGGGGAACCGGCATTCGGGGAAAAGGGGCACAATCGTTCTCGAAAATGTTGACTTGAAATAGGCTACTTGTGCTCATTCTATGATTGGAATGACGTGACGCAGCTCGACTCGAACATCAAGGTGATGAATCTCGACTCAAATGAGGTGAGTCTCCATTCGATTTACATACCATTATCACCCTTAAAAATCAGAAATTCGAATAAAATTGACGCAGTTTCGAAGAGCTCTGCCTCCCCCCAACTAGGGCACATGTTGGCTCCTATGAGCACAGTTCAGAAGAATGATTAAATCATTCATCAGAAATTTTCTTGCATTACCATGCAGATAGAACCAATCTTCTTGGACCTTTGGAACAGCTCCAGATGTAAACTGTTTCAAAAGTAGGTTTCTTGCATCACCATGCAATTCGAGAGGACCTGGTGAACCTAGATCAGGGGTTCCCAACCTTTTTGAGGTGGCGACCCCCTTTAAGAATTGTCAAAACATCCGCGGCCCAATGAAAATTTTTAGAAAAAAATATGAATTAAATGAATGAACCGAGTTTTTTTGGGTACAGTGACGTAGCCAGAAATTTACTGTGGGAGGGATTTTCGACGATCAATGACACTCACATTTCGTAAAAATGATGTTATGAACATTCAATTTGAATCATAGCTGAAAAATAGCGGCGCAGCCGAAAATTTTTTCTTCTGGAGGCGTTTTATACTGAAAATTTGTTCCTCAAATTGTGGCTTTTGGAGGTGGCGGTATATAAAATTAAAAATTGATATAATTTGCACAAAATAGAATAAAAATTGAGCATTTTTTTTGGTAACATCGTGGCCCCCCTAGACAGGCTTCACGGCCCCCCAGGGGGCCGCGGACCACCGGTTGGGAACCCGTGTAGGACCTAGATAGAATCAATCTTCTGGAACAGCTTCAGGGTATAACTTTTTCAAAACTAAATTTCATGCATCACCATGCTAGTCGGGTGACCTGGTGAACCTTATTAAATTAAACCTTGTGGGACCTCTGGAACAGCTCCAGAAGTGAACTGTTTCAAAAGTAAGTTTTCTGCATCACCATGCAATTCGGGTGGACCTGGTGAACCAAGATAGAATCAATCTTCTGGGACCTCTGGAACAGCTCCAGAAGTGAACTGTTTCAAAAGTAAGTTTCTTGCATCACCATGCAATTAGGGTGGACCTGGTGAACCTAGATAGAATCAATCTTCTGGGACTTCTGGAACAGCTTCAGAATATAACTGTTTTGAAAGTAAGTTTCTTGCATCACCATGCAAATCGGGTGGACCTGGTGAACCTAGATTAAATGAATCTTCTTGGACCTGTGGAACAGCAACAGAAGCGAACTGTTTCAAAAGTAGGTTTCTTGCATCACCATGCAATTCGGGTGGACCTGGTGAACCTAGATAGAATCAATCCTCTGGAACAGCTCCAGAAGTGAACTGTTTCAAAAGCAAGTTTCTTGCATCACCATGCAATTCGGGTGGACCTGGTGAACCTTGTTAAATCAAATCTTGTGGGACCTCTGGAACAGCTCCAGAAGTGAACTGTTTCAAAAGTAGGTTTCTTGCATCACCATGCAATTAGGGTGGACCTGGTGAACCTTATTAAATTAAACCTTGTGGGACCTCTGGAACAGCTCCAGAAGTGAACTGTTTCAAAAGTAAGTTTTCTGCATCACCATGCAATTCGTGTGGACCTGGTGAACCAAGATAGAATCAATCTTCTGGGACCTCTGGAACAGCTCCAGAAGTGAACTGTTTCAAAAGTAAGTTTCTTGCATCACCATGCGAATCGGGTGGACCTGGTGAACCTAGATTAAATGAATCTTCTTGGACCTGTGGAACAGCTCCAGAAGTGAACTGTTTCAAAAGTAAGTTTCTTGCATCACCATGCTAATCGGGTGGACCTAGTGAACCTAGATTAAATGAATCTTCTTGGACCTGTGGAACAGCACCAGAAGCGAACTGTTTCAAAAGTAGGTTTCTTGCATCACCATGCAATTCGGGTGGACCTGGTGAACCTAGATAGAATCAATCTTCTGGGACCTCTGGAACAGCTCCAGAAGTGAACTGTTTCAAAAGTAAGTTTCTTGCATCACCATGCGAATCGGGTGGACCTGGTGAACCTAGATTAAATGAATCTTCTTGGACCTGTGGAACAGCTCCAGAAGTGAACTGTTTCAAAAGTAAGTTTCTTGCATCACCATGCTAATCGGGTGGACCTGGTGAACCTAGATTAAATGAATCTTCTTGGACCTGTGGAACAGCTCCAGAAGTGAACTGTTTCAAAAGTAAGTTTCTTGCATCACCATGCAATTCGGGTGGACCTGGTGAACCTAGATAGAATCAATCCTCTGGGACAGCTCCAGAAGTGAACTGTTTCAAAAGTAGGTTTCTTGCATTACCATGCAATTCGGGTGGACCTGGTGAACCTAGATAGAATCAATCCTCTGGGACCTCTGGAACAGCTCCAGAAGTGAACTGTTTCAGAAGTAAGTTTCTTGCATCACCATGCAAATCGGGTGGACCTAGATTAAATGAATCTTCTTGGACCTGTGGAACAGCAACAGAAGCGAACTGTTTCAAAAGTAGGTTTCTTGCATCACCATGCAATTCGGGTGGACCTGGTGAACCTAGATAGAATCAATCTTCTGGGACCTCAGGAACAGCTCCAGAAGTGAACTGTTTCAAAAGTAAGTTTCTTGCATCACCATGCTAATCGGGTGGACCTAGATTAAATGAATCTTCTTGGACCTGTGGAACAGCAACAGAAGCGAACTGTTTCAAAAGTAGGTTTCTTGCATCACCATGCAATTTGGGTGGACCTGGTGAACCTAGATAGAATCAATCCTCTGGGACCTCTGGAACAGCTCCAGAAGTGAACTGTTTCAGAAGTAAGTTTCTTGCATCACCATGCAAATCGGGTGGACCTAGATTAAATGAATCTTCCTGGACCTGTGGAACAGCAACAGAAGTGAACTGTTTCAAAAGTAAGTTTCTTGCATCACCATGCTAATCGGGTGGACCTGGTGAACCCAAAGGGTATTACACTGAAAGTCAAGAAGTGAACTGTTTCAAAATTATGTTTCTTGCATTTCCATGCAATTTGTGAGGACGTGGTGGGTGAGCCTAATAAGATCAAATAGTCTTGGACCTATGGAACAACTTCTTAAAGAAGTCACGTCCAAATTTTTCGAGGCAAATTCATGGTTTTAGAGTCGGATAGACTAGTTTGCTGTTGACCGTGCCATGCTGATGTACCATACTTACGGTGCATTAAGACGTTTTATTATTTTTTTGGGGGTTTTCGGATATTTTAAAGTTACTGGTGAAACTACCCCTTCCTAGACCCCTTCCCATCGCAATTTTATGTATCAAATAATGTTCAACAATATACATATTTTGATGAAATTCAACCCCGTTTGAGACGTGACGATTGTGAGATTAATTGACAGCGCAATAGTCCCTGCTTGCCAAGTAGTCGATTTGGTCTTGAAGCGTGATGAATACCAGCCATGGTTGTCAGGAATGACTGAAATGAATGAAAAAAACATTATTAATGGAACGTTGATTAACACGTAGGCTTACTCAAAAATTTCAAGCCGCTGGCAAAGGCGCAAAAATTAATACTTTTCAATGAAATTTTGTGGTTTACTTCATTAGTAGTTGTAATTTTAGTTGTGCTGGGAACCCAAACAGTTGGAATCAAGTTGACAGTTTAATTCCGGTGGACGTCTGGGTCAGGAGGGGTAAACATAGCATATTCTTCCTTTTCGCAAGGCCCTATTAATTGGAATTGAAATGATTTCCATGTATTATTGTATTATACATTGGGCCAGGAGGTTAAGGTGAAACATCAGAGAATACAAATATGGCTACCCCAATGGCCCACTTGAACCCCTACTCACGTTTTCAAGAGTACTAATCTTAAAAATCCGTAAACAAATGCGCGTGATTTGGAAAAGCTGCCTCTTTTTGCAGGTGAGCAAAGTCAGGATAAACAAATGCAGCGGTTCGATTCTTCGTTCGTCAGATTTGTGCCTCTAAGGTTTGTATACTAAATTGTTACAGGATTTCTTGATGTTCCACCTTAAGAAGTGTATAACTAGTGTAGTAGAACTTTTTAAAGGCGTCCAAAACATTTTCATGTTTGCGTCTAGTTTATGTGCGCTTGTAAAAGGTTATGAGGCACGCTAGGTGTAGATTTGTTTGTCCTAAGCAAGGTCCTAAGCATATTGAATTCAACATTAAGTCAATCAATTGCCAGCATTTGCCAGCGGTTTGAAATTTTTGAGTAAGCCCCGTAGCCTACGGGTTAATGAATTACGTCAAACAAGACACTGCTTTTAACAGGAAGTACACTCCCGATCAAACATTTATTGATTTTTAAATTTCGTACAAAAGAGCATTTTTTCTGAGCCCCTATGATTTTTATTAGATTTTTAGAACTTCATTTGGATACCTAAAATCAATTTCAAAGATATTTTATGATATCATTTTTTGACAGCTGGGCAACTGTTTGTCAAATCGCTCCCATACAAACTTTTAAATTGATTTTTAAATAGGTTCTCGTGCTCCAAAAACGACGAAAATTGTATTTCGGTCCGGTTTGGCGTGCAGATTCAGAATATGGAATTATCTCAACATCGCTAAAGATAGCAATTGTTAAAGCATCAGATGTTATTTAAATATGATTGATCTCTGGAACACAAAAAAGGTTGATTTAGGTTAAGTTCTGTCCATATACCACGTGGACAACTTGCAGGGGGGAAGGGTTCGGGAAAATTCCACGCTTGTCCATGAAGAGGGGGGTGGGGGTTTATCAAATGTCTACGTGGACAGCATTGATTTAAGAATAAAAAAAATCTTTAACGAAACGAATCGCTTCGTATCATTTATGTGACACTCTTTCATAATAGTTCTCTAATAGATTTTTATAGGGGTAGGCGGGGCATAATGAGCTCTTTGTATTTTCACTGTAAATCTTTAAATTAACAAAACAAATTGCTTGATTGTAGCCTAATTATCTAAAATCCAATGAGTTGTTGACAAAAAATTAGTCAAAAAATCCGTTTACCTTGAAAAATTAATCAAAATGCGTAAAGTAGTCATGTACTGGGAAAATATTATAACAATCAGGTGACATAAAACAAGATTTTGGGAATCGAAATCACAACTTAGTGGGCATCTATCGATTTTCTTGATATTCCCTAGGCCAATGAAATGTATTTGTAACGCTTTTCAACATTGGGTATTGTCGGCAGGTTTGTTCTCTTCGTCATGGGGGGTTTTTGTCAGCTAAATTTCCCGAAACTTGGCCATATAATTCAGCTTGGTTGGGAAGGATTTAAGGCCAACTTTAAGTTCAGTAGGTTTCAAAAAACCCCCTAAGACGAAGAGAACAAAACGGCCGAGAATAGGTAATTTCCCCTATTTGTTTAATTATTTTGTTAAAAATAATATGCTTCAAAAATATGCTTCAAAAAGTTGATAGCTGGGTGGGACAAAATGAGCAACTGGTGAAAAAATAATGCAAATGGTGAACATGCTGAAGCAAAACAAATTACTTAAGATGAAACTAAACCGGGCCCCGTGGTATCGAACTGAAGATCTTCACGTCGAGGCGAACATGGAAACAGTCGACCAATTCATCAACCGCATTTGGGAGAAATTTCGTGCCAGTTGCCAGTTGTCGATTAATCCACTAATCGAAGGCATTCTGAACGACTAAAGCATCTGTGATATAATTTTTTTTTTTATTCTGTTTTCTTGGTTTTTTTTACTTGCTAGTTGTATTTTTCCAAGATGTAAATATCAATGTTTGTTATATCAATTATTTATGTTTCCTGTAATGAGTATTGCTAAATGGTGTAGTTGTAAATGAAAAATCTGTATCCCTACGTAAGCCAATGACTAAAATATTTGTTTAAATAAATAAATAAAATAAATGGTGAACATCTTCAACAAACGAATTTTAATTTTGGTTTTCTCTGTTTTGATGCATATAGTAAGGTTTTGTCTGTAATTTACAATTTATTAGCTTGAAAATTTCAGTATCTGTATATTATCACCCTTTAAAAATTCCTCAAAAGAAGGCCCCTTGGAACCCCACAGTTCCTTACAAATTAAACCCCGTAATCCAAATTCAAATTCTCATTGATTGTTTTCAGTATGCTATATCATTGACAAAAATAGTCAATTAGCATTTGATTGTGTACAAAACTGGTATTGATCATCCTGCCCCACCGGTGCTCATTATGCCCCACCTCCAAAACGCAACTCGCGATTTTATACGTTTTTTTAAACATAAAATTTTACAACGTTTATTTATAACTTTATTCGAATTTTCAACGATTAGCTTTTGTAAGTTAAGGATCAAATGAGGATTGAACGTTAAAATGTCACATTGGTTGCACTTAATTTACTGGATTCTGTGGCAAAATGCTTAAGCTGCTCATTATGCCCCGCCTACCCCTACCGTGCTTTTATATGGTGCTACCGTCTTACCCCTCTGGTTCGACACGTTTTAATACGACACTTTTTAATTCGTACCCCGCTTATACGACACATGTCGAATTAAAAAGTGTTCAAATGTCACAGCGATGTACACTGTAAATGCAAACCAGTTTGATATTGCGCTTATACTCGCATCCGCAGAAACTCCTCTTGCAGCCGCAAATTTCGGAAGTTCTGAGTTGGTGCTATTCAACACCCAAACCCCCTGGAGACCAACCGGAATGAACTGAGGATGGCAACAATCGTAGAAAGAACGAGCTTTTCATTCGCGACACCGCAATATTTGATGAAATTATCTTTCATAAAAAATCCGGAAATCAAAACAAAAACAAAAATAGAGTTGCCAAATTTCAATGAGCATGGTGGTGTAGGGTGACCAGTTTGGCGAATTAAAAGCTTACCCCGGTTATACGACAACAGTCGGTGTCGTATTAGCGGGGTAATACGGTATATTATTGACAGCTCCATATTCTGAACAGTTGGCAAATCTAAAATAGACTTTCCTCTTATAAAGGTATGCGGTGCGCAGCAAAACTGGCTACACTGCCCTGCAGCATCGACACACGACCCGCTTCCGAGCTACGCTCAGTTTGTATCGCATTGTCAACGCGCTCAGATTAAAGAATAAAGTACTCCGTTTTATAGTTGTTCTAATCGCGGCGTTTTATTACCAAGCACCTCATTGGTGACCCCGACGTTCGCCGGCTCAAATATAGGAACGTGCAAAAAAGTAAGGAAACACACAAATCAATACACTTGGGCGCAACTGGCTGTGTGTCGATTTTTTGCTTTCGTTTGCAGACCGCCATTGTAGCTGCCTACACGTTGGAATTTCGCCAAGGCGCCCACCAGCAGCACCCAAAATAAGATGGCGGACGAACAACGTTTGAAAGACGAAATCGCTCATCTACAGGACCAGCTGCGAGTAGCCCGAGCAGCCGCTGCAAACAACCCGCCCGTCGTGAACAGCGGTACCGATGTCAACAACACTGCCGGCGGTACTGTAAACAAAGTTGCAATAAAAATCGGGCCATTCTGGAAGCGTGACCCAACTCTTTGGTTTGCTCAGCTAGAGGCACAATTCACGCTGAATCAAGTAACTCGCGAGGACACGCGCTACTTCCACGTCCTCGCTGCCATCGATTCGGAGATATTGGCATGCTGCTCGGACATCATCCGAGATCCACCGGCGAATGGAAAGTACTCAGCGTTAAAGGACAGAATTATCAGCGAGTACAGCACCAGCGAGCAGAATCGTATGCAGCAGCTACTACGTGGGTGCGAACTCGGCGATCGCAAACCTTCGCAACTACTACGCGAAATGAGGGATCTCGCCAGGGATGTCATCACCGACGAGAAAATCATTAAGTCGTTGTGGATGCAGCAGCTCCCTGAAACGACACAAGCTGTTCTAAAGGTCTCGGAAGCCACTCTCCAATTGGCGCAGCTAGCTGAACAAGCGGATAAACTTGCGGACATCACCAGAACGCGATCAATATCCTCCGCTGGAACGACGTGGGAGGACAACAAGGACATCGGATTCGAGGAACTACGCAAACAAATTTCTGTCCTTTCCGACGAAATTGCCGCTTTTCGTCAAGAGCGTGGCAGACCCCGCAGCAGGAGTTTCAGCAGATTTCTTGGTGGTACCCGAAGTGGCTCACGAGGAAATCATCCGTATTGTTTCTACCACAGAAAATTTGGCGCCAACGCGAGAAGCTGCCGATCACCCTGCCAATTTAAGCAAAAAAACTAGAGCAGCTGCATTCGACGACGGGCGAGGGCAGTAAGTTTCAACAATCCCGTCTTATCATCCAGGACCCAGCAACCAACTATAAATTTCTCGTCGATACCGGTGCTGACCTTTCAGTACTGCCGTGTGCTCCAAGCAATAAGTCAAGGCCGACTCCAGGGATGAACCTATATGCCGCCAACGGCACCCGAATTGCTACCTACGGCACCGAGATATACAAACCAACTTTCGGTCTACGCAGATGTTTTCCGTGGCGTTTCATAATAGCGGATGTGACTTCCCCGATCCTGGGTGCAGATTTCCTGAAACATTACGGTTTGCTGGTTGATCTGCAAGGAAAGTGCTTGATCGATAAAATGACCAATATCAAAGCACATGGCCAAATCAGCGTGGTCGCAGAAGGATTATTCGGTTTGAAAACATATTCTCGCAACAGTGATTACGGCGGCCTGCTGAGCGAATTCTCGGATGTTACTAGACCACGTTTTCCTCGACAGGAAGTAAAGCATGGCGTGAAGCACACTATCAAGGTCGATGGGCCTCCGTGCCATTCTAAATTTCGCAGACTTCCACCACACAAACTCGAAGCACTTCGGAAGGAATTGAAGCTGTTTCTAGAGCTTGGATACATCCGATCCTCGAAAAGCCCGTATTCAAGCCCGGTGCACCTAGCTACAAAAACACTGCAGAACGGTGATGTCAAATTCAGGCTCGTAGGTGATTACAAACGGCTCAACGATTCTACCATCGCGGATCGGTATCCTTTGCCGCACATTTACGACATTTGTCAAACAATGCAAGGTAAGACTGTCTTTTCTGTAATAGATTTAGAACGGGCCTACTATCAAATCCCCATGCATGAGGCAGATATCGAGAAGACTGCAATAATCACGCCACTCGGTTTGTACGAGTTTCTCGTGATGCCGCCAGGTTTAAAAAATTCTGGTCAGACTTTTCAAAGATTTATCAATAACATATTCTTTGACATGCCATTCGTCGTCGGTTATCTAGACGACTTGCTCATCGCTTCGTCTTCCGAAGAGGAGCATAAAGTTCACCTACGCATGGTTTTCGAGAGGTTGAGAGCAAACGGACTTCAAATCAACGCCGACAAGTGCCAGCTGGGAAAACAGGAAGTACGGTTCGTGGGACAATTGATAACTACCGGAGGTTGCAAACCGATTCCGGAGAAGGTGCAAGCAGTCGCAAATTTCCCGAAACCAGACACGGTACAGAAACTGAGACGTTTCCTTGCCCTAGTCAATTACTATCGCCGCTTTCTCTCACATGCTGCTGAGGCCGAAATTCCATTGCGCAAACTGATACCCTCAAACAGGAAGAACGATAACACACCAATCGTGTGGACAGCTGAAGCTGAAGCAGCCTTCCAAAAGTGCAAGAGGTGTTTAGTTGAAGCTACAGAACTGGATTACTACGATCCAGAAGCCCAATTGTCCCTGATGGTCGACGCGTCCGATTTGGCTGCCGGAGCCGTGTTGCAGCAGCGATCCAGAGGTGCATGGAAGCCATTGGGATATTTTTCCGTGAAGTTCAACGACCGCGAAAGACGTTACTCTACTTACGATAGAGAGCTGCTTGCTGTGTATCTTGGCGTCAAACATTTCAAGGATGTGATCGAGGGTCGTAATCCGGTGATATTTACCGATCACAAACCACTCACATTTGCATTCAAGCAGGATGCGAACAAACCAACTCCACGACAGCAGCGAATGTTGAGTTTCATAAGCGAGTATACAACAGATCTCGTTCACATCTTTACTATTACTTTAGAGCTTTTAGTAGAACTTGTTACTTCAGACTCTAGTTTAATTTAAAAACACTTCACTAATACTTTACTTTTGCAAAAGAAAATAAAAAATGAATAACTCTTTTAAAGAAAAACTAGAAAGGACGAGCAAATTCCTTTTAATTCTACTACTGTGCTTATCTTCGGACAGATAGGCCTATTTCGTCTGTGACTTACAGACTTCTTCAGTGTCAAGTGCTCGACTGAAGAAAACCTCGCATTCGTTATGGTATTTATACTAGGAGTGTATGTGTAGGTACGTGTGTGGGTAAAAGTGTAGGTATAAAAATGTAGGTACAAAATTGTAGGTACATATTTGTAAAAAAGGGGGGTGTATCTGCCTGTTAGAAAACAGGGTGTCAATAAGATACCTAAAGCTAGGAAAATTCCTACCGATTTGGTAGGTAGTCAATTGGTGTTTGTTGTGTTATTTTTTCCTGCCGATTTGGTAGGTAGTCAATTTGTGTTTTGTGTATTGTGTAATGTTTTGTGTGTGTTAGGTAAAAATTTAAACAGCCACGTGTACCCATTGCCCTGATCCTTGTTAAGTAGTTTTTTATTGTTTTGTTTGTAAATTTCTAAACTTTCTGCAACATCAAGTTTCCATGGGTTTGTAATGTGCCGTAAGAGTTTAATATTTGAAGTATTCATAAAATGTCCTTCATTGAAAATATGTTCAGCAACTTTAGATTTAAAATGATGAATGAGTCCCTTGTCTGTGTCTTTGTGTGCTTTTGATACTTCCGTTATGTGTTCTTTGAATCGTGTGTTGAGTGTGCGTTTTGTTTGTCCTATGTATATTTTGTCACAGTGATTACATGTTACTTTGTAAACACCAGATTTTGTTAAGTTGTCCAACGGGTCTTTCGTAGATCCTAAGAGAGTTTGAAGTTGGTTAGCTTTGCTTGTGAAAACTAATTCAAAACCAAACTTTCTGAGAATTGGTCGGAGTTTTTTGGTGTCATTGTTGTAGTTCACAGTTATCCGTTTAAGTGTAGGTTCTGTCCGTGTCAGTGTAGTCAAAGAACGTCTGTATTGTTGTTGTGTCTTTTTGTTGATGATCTGTTGTATTGTTTGTTTTGTGTAACCGTTCAACTGTGCTGTTTCGAAAATGTAATTAAGTTCTTTCGTTTTTCCTGTTTCACTAAGTGGAAGTGTCTGCATTCGGTGTATCATGTGATTGAAGGATGCAATTTTGTGTTGATGTGAGTGATTTGATGAATTTGGAATAGTGCGTTGAGTGTGTGTCGGTTTTCTGTAAATTTCGAAGGAAAGTGTTGATTCTTGTTTTACGATGAGTATGTCCAAAAATGGTAGTTGGTTGTTCTGTTCAATTTCACAAGTGAATTCGATGTTTTTGTGTGCATTATTGATATTGTTCAAGATTTCAGGTAAAAGATGTTTCTTAACAATGCTAAACACGTCGTCAACGTATCTCCACCAGACTTCAGGAAGCTGTTTGTTGTTTTCTAAGCGTTTTTCCAAATTTGCCATAAAAATTTCACTTAAAAATGGAGAAAGTGGATTGCCCATGGGGGCACCATTAAGTTGTTTGTAGGTTTCATTTCTGAACGAAAAATAATTTTCTTCCATACAAAGTTTGGTTAATTTGATGTATGTACGAACTTTCTTAATCCAATCTGAATTTGAATCTTCATATTGGTTCAGAAGCCAATCTTCTAGTAGGTTAATGGCCTCTTTAACTGGAATGCTTGGAAATAGTGATTTAACGTCGAATGAAACTAAAATTTCATCGTCGTTAACGGATAAATTCTGTACTAGTTCTGTGAATTGTTCGGAATTCTTGACAGATCTACTGTGGAATTTTTTAGGCATGTTTTGGAATTCTTGTACTAAATATTTGGCAATTTTGTGTGTAGGTGAACCAATGGCTGAAACAATCTCACGCATTTCATTTCCAGGTTTATGAACTTTGGGAAGTCCTTTTATTCTTGGCAATGAAGGGTTAGATTCTTTCAGGCTTTTAATGACGCTTCCTAAAACTGGTGTAGACTCTTTGAGAGTTTTGTCAACACGTCTTACTAATCCTGGAAGAGGATCAGTACGTTGTTTTCGGTAAGGTCCATTTTGAATCTTGTTATTCATTATTTCATCATAGTCCTCTTTGTTCATGATTACTGTTTTGTTTCCTTTGTCAGCTTTCAGATAGAAAACTGGTTTCTGGTTAAGTTCTTTGATTATTCGTTGTTCTTTCAGGTGTTCTTTGTTCAATTTGTTTTGTTGTGTGTTTTGAATAGTGTTAGCTGTTTGTGTTCTGATTTCTTGAATCTGTGGTGTCTGTAAATTGTTCGTGTTGATAGCTGTTTCAATGTCGATTATGGTTTGTGTTGAATCTGGTTTAGAGTGTACTGCGTAGTTAAGACCTTTGTTGAGAAGGGTCAACTGTTCTTCCGTAAACTGTTCAGAAGAGCGATTGACCACTAACCCAGTTAGTTCTTGTGTTGTGTTTTGTGGTTGTGCAGAAGAACATGTAAACTTCGGATTTTGCATCTTTAATGCTTTAAGTTTTTTATCTAGTAATTTCCTTTTTCTTTCTGATTCACAAAATTCTGCAACTTTTACTTTTGTTAGAAAATTAGGGAAAGATTCAGGATAATCTTTCGCTAACTTTAAATGGAGAGAATAACATTCCAAAGTTTTCATGTTGATCTTGCTGTGTAGTCTTTTGATGCTTTCTTTGATGAGTGTTTGTTCAAGTGTCTTTACTATGTTGGGGTTTGTGGCTGTTTTAACTTTAACCTTGTGACTTACGGGAGTAAGCCTGTACTCTATACACTTCTTGAGAAACGCGATATCCTTGTGTAATCCTGCGATGGTCTTCTTCAACTCGATGAACTTATTCGGCTCTGACTTTGGCTTGGTTGCCATCTTCACTTTACTATTACTTTAGAGCTTTTAGTAGAACTTGTTACTTCAGACTCTAGTTTAATTTAAAAACACTTCACTAATACTTTACTTTTGCAAAAGAAAATAAAAAATGAATAACTCTTTTAAAGAAAAACTAGAAAGGACGAGCAAATTCCTTTTAATTCTACTACTGTGCTTATCTTCGGACAGATAGGCCTATTTCGTCTGTGACTTACAGACTTCTTCAGTGTCAAGTGCTCGACTGAAGAAAACCTCGCATTCGTTATGGTATTTATACTAGGAGTGTATGTGTAGGTACGTGTGTGGGTAAAAGTGTAGGTATAAAAATGTAGGTACAAAATTGTAGGTACATATTTGTAAAAAAGGGGGGTGTATCTGCCTGTTAGAAAACAGGGTGTCAATAAGATACCTAAAGCTAGGAAAATTCCTACCGATTTGGTAGGTAGTCAATTGGTGTTTGTTGTGTTATTTTTTCCTGCCGATTTGGTAGGTAGTCAATTTGTGTTTTGTGTATTGTGTAATGTTTTGTGTGTGTTAGGTAAAAATTTAAACAGCCACGTGTACCCATTGCCCTGATCCTTGTTAAGTAGTTTTTTATTGTTTTGTTTGTAAATTTCTAAACTTTCTGCAACATCAAGTTTCCATGGGTTTGTAATGTGCCGTAAGAGTTTAATATTTGAAGTATTCATAAAATGTCCTTCATTGAAAATATGTTCAGCAACTTTAGATTTAAAATGATGAATGAGTCCCTTGTCTGTGTCTTTGTGTGCTTTTGATACTTCCGTTATGTGTTCTTTGAATCGTGTGTTGAGTGTGCGTTTTGTTTGTCCTATGTATATTTTGTCACAGTGATTACATGTTACTTTGTAAACACCAGATTTTGTTAAGTTGTCCAACGGGTCTTTCGTAGATCCTAAGAGAGTTTGAAGTTGGTTAGCTTTGCTTGTGAAAACTAATTCAAAACCAAACTTTCTGAGAATTGGTCGGAGTTTTTTGGTGTCATTGTTGTAGTTCACAGTTATCCGTTTAAGTGTAGGTTCTGTCCGTGTCAGTGTAGTCAAAGAACGTCTGTATTGTTGTTGTGTCTTTTTGTTGATGATCTGTTGTATTGTTTGTTTTGTGTAACCGTTCAACTGTGCTGTTTCGAAAATGTAATTAAGTTCTTTCGTTTTTCCTGTTTCACTAAGTGGAAGTGTCTGCATTCGGTGTATCATGTGATTGAAGGATGCAATTTTGTGTTGATGTGAGTGATTTGATGAATTTGGAATAGTGCGTTGAGTGTGTGTCGGTTTTCTGTAAATTTCGAAGGAAAGTGTTGATTCTTGTTTTACGATGAGTATGTCCAAAAATGGTAGTTGGTTGTTCTGTTCAATTTCACAAGTGAATTCGATGTTTTTGTGTGCATTATTGATATTGTTCAAGATTTCAGGTAAAAGATGTTTCTTAACAATGCTAAACACGTCGTCAACGTATCTCCACCAGACTTCAGGAAGCTGTTTGTTGTTTTCTAAGCGTTTTTCCAAATTTGCCATAAAAATTTCACTTAAAAATGGAGAAAGTGGATTGCCCATGGGTTCACATCGCCGGTGTGGACAATATCCCAGCGGACGTGCTTTCACGAGTAGAGGCTATTTGGTTGCCATCGACGATTAACCAAAACGATTTCGCCAGGAAACAGGAATGCGACGAACAACTGCAAAATTGGCACAAGGCCAATCCCGATGTAAAAACACTGAAATTCGCTCAGCTCAGTGTTAAGCTACTTTGTCAGCAACAAGGCGATAAAGTGCGAATTTGTGTTCCTCGTTTCTACCAAAAAATCATATTCGACCAGTTCCATCGCATGGCACACTCAGGAGTAAAAGCCACACAAGCACAGATTTTGCAGCACTACGTTTGGCCTGGAGTCAAAAAGGACGTTTCAAATTGGACCCGAGCTTGTCAAGAGTGTCAGAAAAACAAAGTATCCCGATATACCAAGTCGCTTTCTAACCAGATAGTTGTTCCGGACGAACGATTCGAGCACGTTCACATCGACATTAGAGTAGGTCAATTGATGGGTTGTTGACGCCTATCTGACGTTGCAGTTGTCGAATTTTGTTCGCAAACTGAAACGTAAAACATGTTGCAGCTATCGAACGTGTACAACTGTATTCGGGATGTTTACCATTTTCGAACAGCGTCGTGAGTCGACTCGTGACGGCGTGTTTGACAACCGCGCTGAGAGAGGTGGTTGCAAGAAAATTGAACGCTCGTGCGTGTCTACAAGCTGTGTGCCGGGTGTGTGCACAGACGAATTTATACAGACGTAAGAGTGCGGTACAAACCACCTAAAATTTTCGGTACCATGTTTTCTTCTTCTTTCTTATTCAAAAGTTCACGAGGGGACCAGTGATTACAAATTTAGGGGAGATTTTTTGGCATCGGTTTACCCATCTCGTAAAATTTTGACAGTTTCTACTCATATTTCGCCCAATTTCGCCGCGCCAAAACTTGTTTTGTTTATGTTTTTTTTTACGATGCGTGGTCTCGTATAAACATCATCCCGCGAGAAAGAAACGCTTTTTTCATTAGGTACTCCGTTAAAAAAAACTAAATTCCATCGATAAATTATTAAGTAAATCGCACAGCGAGTAGTCAGTGTGGTGCGGCGATGCGAATTACGCCGGGCGAGCATCATCGCGAGCAGAACTGTTGTTTATTGGCGGGGCAATTCACCGAGTAGCGCAGCAGCAAAAATGGCACCGGCGGCTGCTAGACCAAACTACCGGATCTCAGTGTCGACGTTCTTCGTCAAGTCGCACCCGAGCGACGAGTGTTGCCGCTGATTCCGATTTGGAATTTACGCGGGGCCGCAGCGTTTGTGTGCAGATAAAGTATGAATACCTGTGCTAATATGGACATTGTGCTAGGAAACAGGAAGATTATTGTTCAGGAGAATTCGGGGAATCCGCTGTGCCAGCAGTCACGTTCATCGGAGGAGAACACGTAGGATACGCTATTGAGGGTCGGCGATCAGATGTTTAGGCCGCTGTCATCTGAGTCGGGATTGGCTGATATTCTGGAGCAAGTAACCGGTGAACGTTCTGATAAGCAGAAATTTGGCGAAGTTGTATAATAATGGACTGACTTTCGGCGGAATAAGGTGTGTCATTCCCAATAATGAAAATGCATTGCTATTGTCCGAAAGTAATAGTGAAGGGAAAACCATCAGGGCACCAGATCCGGACTGGATGCAACTGAAACTGAATAAGAAAGCTGATTAAAATGACATCTATTTGTCACTACTCAATAATGCCGTTTTTCTTTTTGATCCAGTTCCAACCTGGGTTGGAACTGGATGAGATCACAGTTTCAACCCCAACCAGATTTCGGTTTCACTTGTACTAAAGTTTGTTTGAGTTTGTTTGTTTACACATTTTCCGCCAATCCAGTTCCAACCCAGGTTCAAAAAGAAAAACGGCATAAGTAAGTAGCTATGATTTTATTTTAACCCAAATCTACACCCAGTTTCTTTCTAATTTTTATCAGTAACCGGTGTAGACCCTAGTAGGTACATGCCCAATATCGTGGGTAGATGGTGCGTTACGGTTGGGCAATAATATTTCATCCATCCATAGAACTGGCTATCGGCTCTATCCATCAGCTAAACGATTTCATCCCACACCATATTATGAGATCACTTTCACATCAATTGGAAAAACAACACTAATTATGTTCGATCTTTATTGCCAGCATCGTTTGTTTCGAATTGAAATTGATAAAAATGTTTGCCTTCGATTTGAATGGGCCAAATTTGCATCGGATTCCAAGCCATCATACGACCTAATCAAATCGAAATTTTCCCTCGAGTTTCTATTCCTTTATGATCCCTACACATTCATTTATCAATCCAATCATCATTTTCATTTTTTTTTTCACAGATCAACGAAAGAAGCAAGAAAGCATCTTGAGTACAAAACGGCCTCTACGGTGAATGAATACGCCTCGGCCATTTTAGCCTGGAAAAAATAGCATCCGGCTATGCTACGATACTCACTCTAGTACACACAGCACGTACTGTGATCCCAGGATGAAGAGGTAAAATCATTCCAACTAACGTCAATTACGAAGAAAAACCTTCAAGAACCGTCGTTTCCACATCCAGCAGTTCTACTTTGTTCTACGACTGTAAAATTTAATGCTCGCTGGTGCAGATATCATTACAAGTAGAAGTCAGTTTTGACGGTCATGACAGCAGTCTTTACCACGTAGATATGTATCAAGCATGCAGGTATGTATCCATTCATGTTTACCTAAACACAACTAAACACGTCTCAGCTAAACACTAAGCTTGCACCAAGCAGATAATTTCAAAACAAAGTAAGGAAAAATAACGACTTTCTCATTTTATCTCTGACGGCAGGGCCCTGGCCCACTGTGGATTGGTTTATAGAGGGACTCAATCAAATCAACGCCTAAACTTTCAATTCAATATGTAGGTACCTGAGGTGCTTGGTAATAAAACGCCGCGATTAGAACAACTATAAAACGGAGTACTAACACCGCTAGCCATGATGGTCTCCAATAGCGGAAGGTCCGAAAGAGCTTGAAACTATTGAGAAATCATCATGTCTACAGGTCGTAAGCCCTGATAAAGTGTGGAACGTTTTGATGGCTGTGATCCCTGACCATCATGTCAAAACCCAGGGATACCCAAGTGACCATACTGATAGGGTGTAGGGGTTGCATGTGTGAGGCGCATATATTGACAGGCATTGCTATGGACCGTTAGGGCTGAGTAGGGTCGAAGAATGGATCTACGATTGCTGAATTATACTGAAAAACTCGTGATTCAGCAGTGGTGGCACCGCTTTCCGCTTTTGTTCGGCCTTGGTGGTTTGTGTGGGGTGGTGCGTGTCGGTGTGTGTGTGCTTTGTGCGTGTGGTGCTTACGGCTTCAGCAGGGTGGTTACTTGGGTAGTGTGGGATAACTGGGTTTGGGACTGAGGGGGTCGTCGTTGATAAGGCCGACATCATTGAGTGCTCAGTGTTGGCGGTTGTATTGGTGACGATTTCTTCAGCCTTAAGATCTCATTTATACCACGCACAGATTTTTGGGAAGAGGGAGTACTTTGTAATGCAAGAGAGGGACTTAAACTCTGCGTTACGGGTTGGGCGAGGTCATGCAGATAGACTCAACCCAGGTGACCGTGCGGCTCGGACAGTGATGCATGAATGAGTGCGGTGTGGGTGAGGTGCGCTGCCCTGTGGGTGCAGTTGAGTCCGGGTTGGAGTGGAAAGAGACCCTTCTCTACTCTAGGTCGGGTTCGGTTGTACGGGCGTGGTAGTGTTTGTCTTATTTGTGCCGTGTTGTGCGTGATTTGCGGCTCGAGCTGTGTGGTTACTTGGGAAGTATTGTGCTCTGTAATCTAGATTTTGGTTTTAAGGTGAAGCTAAGGCTGGGCTGTGGCTCGGATTTGTTGGGCGCAGGTCGGGAGAGCTGGTGGCAGTTTGTGCTGGGGGGTTTACTCGATTGGTTATTCACTGATGGTGGCCAGTCGATCGACTTATCGGCGCTGCCTGTCATTTGGTTCTTGGGGTTTGTGCTCTCGAGGTTCGGGGCGTTGCTTCGTTGTATCTTCGCTTTAATACTAATATTCCTTGTTTGATTTAACTGACTGTTTTCTACAGGCGTTTAACTCATTCTATTTCATAGATTGCCAAATTTAAGGGTAATGGTTCAATAGGGTGTTAGCTATCAGAGTGGATTAGAACGAGTTGGCGCCTACAATACACCAACACTGACACACACACTCCAATACTTACACGCACACATGCACCTACAACTAGCTGTAAAAGACCAGTGGGCGGGACAATGGTGCCTACCCAACAGTTGTAGGTGGGGTGTTTGGCTTAGCTACATGACTTGGTCCGGCAAGCCCATAAACATCAATTGGTAGACGTATTGCCTAGTGAAAAGACAACGCAGATGGGCGAAAGCCAGGGGATGCGTTGATAATAGCAGAATAGCAGAATAGCAGCGATTAGAACAACTATAAAACGGAGTACTTTATTCTTTAATCTGAGCGCGTTGACAATGCGATACAAACTGAGCGTAGCTCGGAAGCGGGTCGTGTGTCGATGCTGCAGGGCAGTGTAGCCAGTTTTGCTGCGCACCGCAGTACTCCCCCTTCCTAGAAAATCACTGAATCCTGAATCGAACATGGTGGCCACTCTTGGTTATACGGTCGGATGATGGATCAGGTTCTTTGGCGAAGTAGGCTGGTTTTAGTCTGTCAATTGACACGGTTACCTCTTTGTTTTTAATTTTGATAGTCAACGTTTTGCTGGTCCTTGTGAGAACTTCGTATGGTCCTGTAAACGGTGGTTCTAAAGCGGCTCGAACTTTGTCGGTTCTTAAGAACACGTGCGTACAAGTTCCTAGGTCTTTCGGAACGAATACATGTCGTTTTGTATCATTATTGGATGCAGGACGAGGCACCACTGAATTCATTTTCTCTCGTAGATTTGTGACGAAGGATTCCGTCGAGCCGCGAAGAGGTTGTTTCTCCATCATTGCTCCAGGTATGCGAATGGTCGTGCCGTACAGCATGTCTGACGCTGATGTTTCTCCACGAATTGCCGTTCGTAAACCGAGCAGAACCAACGGCAACGCATCAGTCCAACTTGATTTATACGATTCCAAGGCCGTTTTGAGTGGTCTATGCCAGCACTCGATCATCCCATTTGCCTGTGGATGGTAGGGTGTAGTATGAATCCGTTCCAAGCCTAACAGTACAGCAAGTTCCTTCATCAGCTGCGACTCAAATTGACGACCTTGATCCGATGTTAGCTTTGACGGAGTTCCAAATCGAGCGACCCACACTTCAACGAAAGTTTTGGCAACCGTTTCCGCAGTCATGTCCGGGATAGCCACTGCCTCAGGCCATCTGCTGAACCGATCAATCATGGTCAGAATATACCGCCTTCCATTGGATATCGGCAAGGGACCGACAATGTCGATGTGAACGTGCTCGAATCGTTCGTCCGGAACAACTATCTGGTTAGAAAGCGACTTGGTATATCGGGATACTTTGTTTTTCTGACACTCTTGACAAGCTCGGGTCCAATTTGAAACGTCCTTTTTGACTCCAGGCCAAACGTAGTGCTGCAAAATCTGTGCTTGTGTGGCTTTTACTCCTGAGTGTGCCATGCGATGGAACTGGTCGAATATGATTTTTTGGTAGAAACGAGGAACACAAATTCGCACTTTATCGCCTTGTTGCTGACAAAGTAGCTTAACACTGAGCTGAGCGAATTTCAGTGTTTTTACATCGGGATTGGCCTTGTGCCAATTTTGCAGTTGTTCGTCGCATTCCTGTTTCCTGGCGAAATCGTTTTGGTTAATCGTCGATGGCAACCAAATAGCCTCTACTCGTGAAAGCACGTCCGCTGGGATATTGTCCACACCGGCGATGTGAACGAGATCTGTTGTATACTCGCTTATGAAACTCAACATTCGCTGCTGTCGTGGAGTTGGTTTGTTCGCATCCTGCTTGAATGCAAATGTGAGTGGTTTGTGATCGGTAAATATCACCGGATTACGACCCTCGATCACATCCTTGAAATGTTTGACGCCAAGATACACAGCAAGCAGCTCTCTATCGTAAGTAGAGTAACGTCTTTCGCGGTCGTTGAACTTCACGGAAAAATATCCCAATGGCTTCCATGCACCTCTGGATCGCTGCTGCAACACGGCTCCGGCAGCCAAATCGGACGCGTCGACCATCAGGGACAATTGGGCTTCTGGATCGTAGTAATCCAGTTCTGTAGCTTCAACTAAACACCTCTTGCACTTTTGGAAGGCTGCTTCAGCTTCAGCTGTCCACACGATTGGTGTGTTATCGTTCTTCCTGTTTGAGGGTATCAGTTTGCGCAATGGAATTTCGGCCTCAGCAGCATGTGAGAGAAAGCGGCGATAGTAATTGACTAGGGCAAGGAAACGTCTCAGTTTCTGTACCGTGTCTGGTTTCGGGAAATTTGCGACTGCTTGCACCTTCTCCGGAATCGGTTTGCAACCTCCGGTAGTTATCAATTGTCCCACGAACCGTACTTCCTGTTTTCCCAGCTGGCACTTGTCGGCGTTGATTTGAAGTCCGTTTGCTCTCAACCTCTCGAAAACCATGCGTAGGTGAACTTTATGCTCCTCTTCGGAAGACGAAGCGATGAGCAAGTCGTCTAGATAACCGACGACGAATGGCATGTCAAAGAATATGTTATTGATAAATCTTTGAAAAGTCTGACCAGAATTTTTTAAACCTGGCGGCATCACGAGAAACTCGTACAAACCGAGTGGCGTGATTATTGCAGTCTTCTCGATATCTGCCTCATGCATGGGGATTTGATAGTAGGCCCGTTCTAAATCTATTACAGAAAAGACAGTCTTACCTTGCATTGTTTGACAAATGTCGTAAATGTGCGGCAAAGGATACCGATCCGCGATGGTAGAATCGTTGAGCCGTTTGTAATCACCTACGAGCCTGAATTTGACATCACCGTTCTGCAGTGTTTTTGTAGCTAGGTGCACCGGGCTTGAATACGGGCTTTTCGAGGATCGGATGTATCCAAGCTCTAGAAACAGCTTCAATTCCTTCCGAAGTGCTTCGAGTTTGTGTGGTGGAAGTCTGCGAAATTTAGAATGGCACGGAGGCCCATCGACCTTGATAGTGTGCTTCACGCCATGCTTTACTTCCTGTCGAGGAAAACGTGGTCTAGTAACATCCGAGAATTCGCTCAGCAGGCCGCCGTAATCACTGTTGCGAGAATATGTTTTCAAACCGAATAATCCTTCTGCGACCACGCTGATTTGGCCATGTGCTTTGATATTGGTCATTTTATCGATCAAGCACTTTCCTTGCAGATCAACCAGCAAACCGTAATGTTTCAGGAAATCTGCACCCAGGATCGGGGAAGTCACATCCGCTATTATGAAACGCCACGGAAAACATCTGCGTAGACCGAAAGTTGGTTTGTATATCTCGGTGCCGTAGGTAGCAATTCGGGTGCCGTTGGCGGCATATAGGTTCATCCCTGGAGTCGGCCTTGACTTATTGCTTGGAGCACACGGCAGTACTGAAAGGTCAGCACCGGTATCGACGAGAAATTTATAGTTGGTTGCTGGGTCCTGGATGATAAGACGGGATTGTTGAAACTTACTGCCCTCGCCCGTCGTCGAATGCAGCTGCTCTAGTTTTTTTGCTTAAATTGGCAGGGTGATCGGCAGCTTCTCGCGTTGGCGCCAAATTTTCTGTGGTAGAAACAATACGGATGATTTCCTCGTGAGCCACTTCGGGTACCACCAAGAAATCTGCTGAAACTCCTGCTGCGGGGTCTGCCACGCTCTTGACGAAAAGCGGCAATTTCGTCGGAAAGGACAGAAATTTGTTTGCGTAGTTCCTCGAATCCGATGTCCTTGTTGTCCTCCCACGTCGTTCCAGCGGAGGATATTGATCGCGTTCTGGTGATGTCCGCAAGTTTATCCGCTTGTTCAGCTAGCTGCGCCAATTGGAGAGTGGCTTCCGAGACCTTTAGAACAGCTTGTGTCGTTTCAGGGAGCTGCTGCATCCACAACGACTTAATGATTTTCTCGTCGGTGATGACATCCCTGGCGAGATCCCTCATTTCGCGTAGTAGTTGCGAAGGTTTGCGATCGCCGAGTTCGCACCCACGTAGTAGCTGCTGCATACGATTCTGCTCGCTGGTGCTGTACTCGCTGATAATTCTGTCCTTTAACGCTGAGTACTTTCCATTCGCCGGTGGATCTCGGATGATGTCCGAGCAGCATGCCAATATCTCCGAATCGATGGCAGCGAGGACGTGGAAGTAGCGCGTGTCCTCGCGAGTTACTTGATTCAGCGTGAATTGTGCCTCTAGCTGAGCAAACCAAAGAGTTGGGTCACGCTTCCAGAATGGCCCGATTTTTATTGCAACTTTGTTTACAGTACCGCCGGCAGTGTTGTTGACATCGGTACCGCTGTTCACGACGGGCGGGTTGTTTGCAGCGGCTGCTCGGGCTACTCGCAGCTGGTCCTGTAGATGAGCGATTTCGTCTTTCAAACGTTGTTCGTCCGCCATCTTATTTTGGGTGCTGCTGGTGGGCGCCTTGGCGAAATTCCAACGTGTAGGCAGCTACAATGGCGGTCTGCAAACGAAAGCAAAAAATCGACACACAGCCAGTTGCGCCCAAGTGTATTGATTTGTGTGTTTCCTTACTTTTTTGCACGTTCCTATATTTGAGCCGGCGAACGTCGGGGTCACCAATGAGGTGCTTGGTAATAAAACGCCGCGATTAGAACAACTATAAAACGGAGTACTTTATTCTTTAATCTGAGCGCGTTGACAATGCGATACAAACTGAGCGTAGCTCGGAAGCGGGTCGTGTGTCGATGCTGCAGGGCAGTGTAGCCAGTTTTGCTGCGCACCGCATACCTTTATAAGAGGAAAGTCTATTTTAGATTTGCCAACTGTTCAGAATATGGAGCTGTCAATAATATACCGTATTACCCCGCTAATACGACACCGACTGTTGTCGTATAACCGGGGTAAGCTTTTAATTCGCCAAACTGGTCACCCTACACCACCATGCTCATTGAAATTTGGCAACTCTATTTTTGTTTTTGTTTTGATTTCCGGATTTTTTATGAAAGATAATTTCATCAAATATTGCGGTGTCGCGAATGAAAAGCTCGTTCTTTCTACGATTGTTGCCATCCTCAGTTCATTCCGGTTGGTCTCCAGGGGGTTTGGGTGTTGAATAGCACCAACTCAGAACTTCCGAAATTTGCGGCTGCAAGAGGAGTTTCTGCGGATGCGAGTATAAGCGCAATATCAAACTGGTTTGCATTTACAGTGTACATCGCTGTGACATTTGAACACTTTTTAATTCGACATGTGTCGTATAAGCGGGGTACGAATTAAAAAGTGTCGTATTAAAACGTGTCGAACCAGAGGGGTAAGACGGTAGCACCATATAAAAGCACGGTAGGGGTAGGCGGGGCATAATGAGCAGCTTAAGCATTTTGCCACAGAATCCAGTAAATTAAGTGCAACCAATGTGACATTTTAACGTTCAATCCTCATTTGATCCTTAACTTACAAAAGCTAATCGTTGAAAATTCGAATAAAGTTATAAATAAACGTTGTAAAATTTTATGTTTAAAAAAACGTATAAAATCGCGAGTTGCGTTTTGGAGGTGGGGCATAATGAGCACCGGTGGGGCAGGATGATCAATACCAGTTTTGTACACAATCAAATGCTAATTGACTATTTTTGTCAATGATATAGCATACTGAAAACAATCAATGAGAATTTGAATTTGGATTACGGGGTTTAATTTGTAAGGAACTGTGGGGTTCCAAGGGGCCTTCTTTTGAGGAATTTTTAAAGGGTGATAATATACAGATACTGAAATTTTCAAGCTAATAAATTGTAAATTACAGACAAAACCTTACTATATGCATCAAAACAGAGAAAACCAAAATTAAAATTCGTTTGTTGAAGATGTTCACCATTTATTTTATTTATTTATTTAAACAAATATTTTAGTCATTGGCTTACGTAGGGATACAGATTTTTCATTTACAACTACACCATTTAGCAATACTCATTACAGGAAACATAAATAATTGATATAACAAACATTGATATTTACATCTTGGAAAAATACAACTAGCAAGTAAAAAAAACCAAGAAAACAGAATAAAAAAAAAAATTATATCACAGATGCTTTAGTCGTTCAGAATGCCTTCGATTAGTGGATTAATCGACAACTGGCAACTGGCACGAAATTTCTCCCAAATGCGGTTGATGAATTGGTCGACTGTTTCCATGTTCGCCTCGACGTGAAGATCTTCAGTTCGATACCACGGGGCCCGGTTTAGTTTCATCTTAAGTAATTTGTTTTGCTTCAGCATGTTCACCATTTGCATTATTTTTTCACCAGTTGCTCATTTTGTCCCACCCAGCTATCAACTTTTTGAAGCATATTTTTGAAGCATATTATTTTTAACAAAATAATTAAACAAATAGGGGAAATTACCTATTCTCGGCCGTTTTGTTCTCTTCGTCTTAGGGGGTTTTTTGAAACCTACTGAACTTAAAGTTGGCCTTAAATCCTTCCCAACCAAGCTGAATTATATGGCCAAGTTTCGGGAAATTTAGCTGACAAAAACCCCCCATGACGAAGAGAACAAACCTGCCGACAATACCCAATGTTGAAAAGCGTTACAAATACATTTCATTGGCCTAGGGAATATCAAGAAAATCGATAGATGCCCACTAAGTTGTGATTTCGATTCCCAAAATCTTGTTTTATGTCACCTGATTGTTATAATATTTTCCCAGTACATGACTACTTTACGCATTTTGATTAATTTTTCAAGGTAAACGGATTTTTTGACTAATTTTTTGTCAACAACTCATTGGATTTTAGATAATTAGGCTACAATCAAGCAATTTGTTTTGTTAATTTAAAGATTTACAGTGAAAATACAAAGAGCTCATTATGCCCCGCCTACCCCTATAAAAATCTATTAGAGAACTATTATGAAAGAGTGTCACATAAATGATACGAAGCGATTCGTTTCGTTAAAGATTTTTTTTATTCTTAAATCAATGCTGTCCACGTAGACATTTGATAAACCCCCACCCCCCTCTTCATGGACAAGCGTGGAATTTTCCCGAACCCTTCCCCCCTGCAAGTTGTCCACGTGGTATATGGACAGAACTTAACCTAAATCAACCTTTTTTGTGTTCCAGAGATCAATCATATTTAAATAACATCTGATGCTTTAACAATTGCTATCTTTAGCGATGTTGAGATAATTCCATATTCTGAATCTGCACGCCAAACCGGACCGAAATACAATTTTCGTCGTTTTTGGAGCACGAGAACCTATTTAAAAATCAATTTAAAAGTTTGTATGGGAGCGATTTGACAAACAGTTGCCCAGCTGTCAAAAAATGATATCATAAAATATCTTTGAAATTGATTTTAGGTATCCAAATGAAGTTCTAAAAATCTAATAAAAATCATAGGGGCTCAGAAAAAATGCTCTTTTGTACGAAATTTAAAAATCAATAAATGTTTGATCGGGAGTGTACTTCCTGTTAAAAGCAGTGTCTTGTTTGACGTAATTCATTAACCCGTAGGCTACGGGGCTTACTCAAAAATTTCAAACCGCTGGCAAATGCTGGCAATTGATTGACTTAATGTTGAATTCAATATGCTTAGGACCTTGCTTAGGACAAACAAATCTACACCTAGCGTGCCTCATAACCTTTTACAAGCGCACATAAACTAGACGCAAACATGAAAATGTTTTGGACGCCTTTAAAAAGTTCTACTACACTAGTTATACACTTCTTAAGGTGGAACATCAAGAAATCCTGTAACAATTTAGTATACAAACCTTAGAGGCACAAATCTGACGAACGAAGAATCGAACCGCTGCATTTGTTTATCCTGACTTTGCTCACCTGCAAAAAGAGGCAGCTTTTCCAAATCACGCGCATTTGTTTACGGATTTTTAAGATTAGTACTCTTGAAAACGTGAGTAGGGGTTCAAGTGGGCCATTGGGGTAGCCATATTTGTATTCTCTGATGTTTCACCTTAACCTCCTGGCCCAATGTATAATACAATAATACATGGAAATCATTTCAATTCCAATTAATAGGGCCTTGCGAAAAGGAAGAATATGCTATGTTTACCCCTCCTGACCCAGACGTCCACCGGAATTAAACTGTCAACTTGATTCCAACTGTTTGGGTTCCCAGCACAACTAAAATTACAACTACTAATGAAGTAAACCACAAAATTTCATTGAAAAGTATTAATTTTTGCGCCTTTGCCAGCGGCTTGAAATTTTTGAGTAAGCCTACGTGTTAATCAACGTTCCATTAATAATGTTTTTTTCATTCATTTCAGTCATTCCTGACAACCATGGCTGGTATTCATCACGCTTCAAGACCAAATCGACTACTTGGCAAGCAGGGACTATTGCGCTGTCAATTAATCTCACAATCGTCACGTCTCAAACGGGGTTGAATTTCATCAAAATATGTATATTGTTGAACATTATTTGATACATAAAATTGCGATGGGAAGGGGTCTAGGAAGGGGTAGTTTCACCAGTAACTTTAAAATATCCGAAAACCCCCAAAAAAATAATAAAACGTCTTAATGCACCGTAAGTATGGTACATCAGCATGGCACGGTCAACAGCAAACTAGTCTATCCGACTCTAAAACCATGAATTTGCCTCGAAAAATTTGGACGTGACTTCTTTAAGAAGTTGTTCCATAGGTCCAAGACTATTTGATCTTATTAGGCTCACCCACCACGTCCTCACAAATTGCATGGAAATGCAAGAAACATAATTTTGAAACAGTTCACTTCTTGACTTTCAGTGTAATACCCTTTGGGTTCACCAGGTCCACCCGATTAGCATGGTGATGCAAGAAACTTACTTTTGAAACAGTTCACTTCTGTTGCTGTTCCACAGGTCCAGGAAGATTCATTTAATCTAGGTCCACCCGATTTGCATGGTGATGCAAGAAACTTACTTCTGAAACAGTTCACTTCTGGAGCTGTTCCAGAGGTCCCAGAGGATTGATTCTATCTAGGTTCACCAGGTCCACCCAAATTGCATGGTGATGCAAGAAACCTACTTTTGAAACAGTTCGCTTCTGTTGCTGTTCCACAGGTCCAAGAAGATTCATTTAATCTAGGTCCACCCGATTAGCATGGTGATGCAAGAAACTTACTTTTGAAACAGTTCACTTCTGGAGCTGTTCCTGAGGTCCCAGAAGATTGATTCTATCTAGGTTCACCAGGTCCACCCGAATTGCATGGTGATGCAAGAAACCTACTTTTGAAACAGTTCGCTTCTGTTGCTGTTCCACAGGTCCAAGAAGATTCATTTAATCTAGGTCCACCCGATTTGCATGGTGATGCAAGAAACTTACTTCTGAAACAGTTCACTTCTGGAGCTGTTCCAGAGGTCCCAGAGGATTGATTCTATCTAGGTTCACCAGGTCCACCCGAATTGCATGGTAATGCAAGAAACCTACTTTTGAAACAGTTCACTTCTGGAGCTGTCCCAGAGGATTGATTCTATCTAGGTTCACCAGGTCCACCCGAATTGCATGGTGATGCAAGAAACTTACTTTTGAAACAGTTCACTTCTGGAGCTGTTCCACAGGTCCAAGAAGATTCATTTAATCTAGGTTCACCAGGTCCACCCGATTAGCATGGTGATGCAAGAAACTTACTTTTGAAACAGTTCACTTCTGGAGCTGTTCCACAGGTCCAAGAAGATTCATTTAATCTAGGTTCACCAGGTCCACCCGATTCGCATGGTGATGCAAGAAACTTACTTTTGAAACAGTTCACTTCTGGAGCTGTTCCAGAGGTCCCAGAAGATTGATTCTATCTAGGTTCACCAGGTCCACCCGAATTGCATGGTGATGCAAGAAACCTACTTTTGAAACAGTTCGCTTCTGGTGCTGTTCCACAGGTCCAAGAAGATTCATTTAATCTAGGTTCACTAGGTCCACCCGATTAGCATGGTGATGCAAGAAACTTACTTTTGAAACAGTTCACTTCTGGAGCTGTTCCACAGGTCCAAGAAGATTCATTTAATCTAGGTTCACCAGGTCCACCCGATTCGCATGGTGATGCAAGAAACTTACTTTTGAAACAGTTCACTTCTGGAGCTGTTCCAGAGGTCCCAGAAGATTGATTCTATCTTGGTTCACCAGGTCCACACGAATTGCATGGTGATGCAGAAAACTTACTTTTGAAACAGTTCACTTCTGGAGCTGTTCCAGAGGTCCCACAAGGTTTAATTTAATAAGGTTCACCAGGTCCACCCTAATTGCATGGTGATGCAAGAAACCTACTTTTGAAACAGTTCACTTCTGGAGCTGTTCCAGAGGTCCCACAAGATTTGATTTAACAAGGTTCACCAGGTCCACCCGAATTGCATGGTGATGCAAGAAACTTGCTTTTGAAACAGTTCACTTCTGGAGCTGTTCCAGAGGATTGATTCTATCTAGGTTCACCAGGTCCACCCGAATTGCATGGTGATGCAAGAAACCTACTTTTGAAACAGTTCGCTTCTGTTGCTGTTCCACAGGTCCAAGAAGATTCATTTAATCTAGGTTCACCAGGTCCACCCGATTTGCATGGTGATGCAAGAAACTTACTTTCAAAACAGTTATATTCTGAAGCTGTTCCAGAAGTCCCAGAAGATTGATTCTATCTAGGTTCACCAGGTCCACCCTAATTGCATGGTGATGCAAGAAACTTACTTTTGAAACAGTTCACTTCTGGAGCTGTTCCAGAGGTCCCAGAAGATTGATTCTATCTTGGTTCACCAGGTCCACCCGAATTGCATGGTGATGCAGAAAACTTACTTTTGAAACAGTTCACTTCTGGAGCTGTTCCAGAGGTCCCACAAGGTTTAATTTAATAAGGTTCACCAGGTCACCCGACTAGCATGGTGATGCATGAAATTTAGTTTTGAAAAAGTTATACCCTGAAGCTGTTCCAGAAGATTGATTCTATCTAGGTCCTACACGGGTTCCCAACCGGTGGTCCGCGGCCCCCTGGGGGGCCGTGAAGCCTGTCTAGGGGGGCCACGATGTTACCAAAAAAAATGCTCAATTTTTATTCTATTTTGTGCAAATTATATCAATTTTTAATTTTATATACCGCCACCTCCAAAAGCCACAATTTGAGGAACAAATTTTCAGTATAAAACGCCTCCAGAAGAAAAAATTTTCGGCTGCGCCGCTATTTTTCAGCTATGATTCAAATTGAATGTTCATAACATCATTTTTACGAAATGTGAGTGTCATTGATCGTCGAAAATCCCTCCCACAGTAAATTTCTGGCTACGTCACTGTACCCAAAAAAACTCGGTTCATTCATTTAATTCATATTTTTTTCTAAAAATTTTCATTGGGCCGCGGATGTTTTGACAATTCTTAAAGGGGGTCGCCACCTCAAAAAGGTTGGGAACCCCTGATCTAGGTTCACCAGGTCCTCTCGAATTGCATGGTGATGCAAGAAACCTACTTTTGAAACAGTTTACATCTGGAGCTGTTCCAAAGGTCCAAGAAGATTGGTTCTATCTGCATGGTAATGCAAGAAAATTTCTGATGAATGATTTAATCATTCTTCTGAACTGTGCTCATAGGAGCCAACATGTGCCCTAGTTGGGGGGAGGCAGAGCTCTTCGAAACTGCGTCAATTTTATTCGAATTTCTGATTTTTAAGGGTGATAATGGTATGTAAATCGAATGGAGACTCACCTCATTTGAGTCGAGATTCATCACCTTGATGTTCGAGTCGAGCTGCGTCACGTCATTCCAATCATAGAATGAGCACAAGTAGCCTATTTCAAGTCAACATTTTCGAGAACGATTGTGCCACTTTTCCCCGAATGCCGGTTCCCCGAACGCCGGTTCCCCGAATGGCCCGTTTCCCCGAAAAGATTATTACATTCTTGTTCAAAATGATCACGTGTCACAAAATGTTCGTTTCCTAGGACCTATGTTATTCAAAAAGATATTCTACCATAGTTAGACAGGTCGTTGGTATAAATTTGGTTCTAGAAAGAAAGAGCAGCAATGGAAAGAAGGAGTCATATTACCATTCTTCATTCAGCAGGTCTGAGGAGGAATAAAACTTGAAAGAACCGCCTAAAGAATGGTGTGATACGGGGAAATGGGTCATTCGGGGAAAAGTAGCACAACCATCGAGAACACTGATCGAACAACAAGATCATAATATACAAATGGTAGGTAAGGTAATCATAAGTTGAACCAATTATCGAATGTTTTAATTCGTTCGAATCCGTATCCCATTTGGTTTTGCTCAGTGTTGCGAATACTCACTTGCATAAGCTATACTGACTTGCTTCTATCTAAGTTCAGTAGCATGCTATCAAAAAACGGTGTATGGAGGACATTTACATTGTAGTTACATTTTCTTGAATAAAGTAAGAGTCTCACACGCATACCAAAGTCGTGAAAGAACTGTGAGCACGAGGTGAGTAAAATGAGTATAATTCATACTCACCTCGTACTCACAGCTCTCTGTGACTTTGGCATGCGTGTGCGACCTCTCCTTTATTCGGTGAACTTTTAGATAAAACTACAATGTAAAAGTCCTTTAAACATTGTTTTTTGATAGCATGCTTCTAAACTGAGATAGCAGCAAGTGAGTATTCGCAACACTGGTTTTGCTGGCGTAAACTGGAATGCAAACGATTTAAGTTTGAAAACAAGAATGAGGGTGTTGGAATTGTTCATCCCCCAAGAGTAAACAAAGCAGCCACTAGCGCAGTCTGCAGGCCAACAAAGTTCAAATCAAGATTAAAAATGGTTCAACAGATAACATTCTCCAAGTACGAATTACGAATTTTTCTGTTTTCACCATGAAGTGACACACGTAATAAGGCCCATAGCATACAATGCGGGAGCTATACGAGTGCACCATATATGTGCTTCCTTTTGGGGGAAATGGGTGAAATCAGTGATTTTTAAATTGCTAATTATCGACGAAAAACGCTTTATTTAATGATTGTAAAGTCAATGTTACCATGTCATACTATGAAAAGCTATTTACCACCTTTGTCGGGACAAATTGGCTCAAAAAGTATGTAATTTTATTTAATGAATTTCGAAATGTTGCAAATTATGATTTCTTACTCTACTGCCGGTAGACCAGGTTCGGTTCTTTGGGAGCTTTGAACTGCTGCGCCGACGAGTAGATCTTGCTGGTTTTGCTTCAGGCCCACAGGATCCGGCTGCCGAAGGCCTTCCCAAAAACCAGCTTCAAGTTGCTTCTCGGCTCCCTTCGAACCGCACTCTCTGCACGAGGAACGACCCTTGGGAAATGTAAAACCGCTTAGTTGCAACCTTGTCGAAACGCTCCAAATTGCTTCCGAGCACTTTGGCGCGATTGCTCAGCTAGTGGGTCGAGAGACATTGATGAAGAAGCCATTTAGATCCATCGGAAATAAAATCTTGCACCGGACCGGAACCAGCCGTACAGCGAATTCATTTTGATGCACCAGCGGTCGATTCATGGCTGTGGTGGACTTCCTGCAGAGGATGTTTTGTTTGTCGAGAGGTTGGCGGCAAACTTACAGACCACCCAGCATTGTAATGCGTGGACGATTTCATCCTGGATGCGGAAACAGAAATTGTACGGAAAAATATGAAATTCGTTTACAGATAGTGGGAGAAACAAAGATATTTAAACTTGTCCACTACGATGGCTTACCTTGGCGGAAGTTTCCTCAACAATTTATTCATGTATCGCCAGCGAAGATAGCACCACCTAGAAGTTTTTAATTTGCGTCCATCCGGATTTATCCCGATCGTAGAACACACCGTTGCCTTTGCTCAAAAACACTTTCGCCCTGATAGGCCGTTCTATCCGCCGGCATGAATAATCAATCGTTTGGATACAAAAACAAATTATTAAACGGTTGCTTGCCACGTAGCGCCGTGCCGGTCGTTCCGAAGATTCACATTTCAACGGCGCACATTTCGCAAAACCATCCGTCGACGAGAGACGCGTTTTGTGGTCGAACTTTCACTGACGCCACAGCGTTTCCGGAACTAGTCGTCGATCCTCGAAGGTTGTCGATAAATCCTTTAGTCTCTGGATCTATCGGCTGGCCAAGTCCTCGACGGAATAGCGAATTAAGTCGGAAAAATCTGTATCCTCTTCGTATCGTTTCGGGGCCATCAGGTGTTGCTGCTGCTGGGGAGGTAACAAAAAGCAAGCAAACAAAGCAAACATGTTGTTGACAAGTCGATTGACAGTTCACTCATTTCGCCCGTTCAAGGGGTTTGCCAACGCAAGCAATTACAGAAAACAAGAGGGGCTTGCAAAAGGGTGAAAAAGAAAGTGGTACCGAAAAAAACGATTACTGCTCCGTCTGTATCTTCGTCGGTGGTGTGTGTAGGTGTTTTGGCTAGCTTGAAAAATAAAACCGTTTCTATTCGCAGCATCCAGATTGGAAGAGATGCTTGCCGAGATGCTTGCAGCACCCCGTCTTCTCCTTTCGGCCAGTTTTCCCGCTTGCACTGCTTCGAAAACGATAAAAGGTGTGAAGCTTGGCTAAACTGTCATTCTTTGTGTCAAAAAATTTCATCAGAAAAAAAGCCAAAAAGAACTCCACTTTTTGTGTGGAATTCGCGGATCGAAAAAAGATAGGCAAAAATTATTTAATCCATTTCGTCGCCTATCTGATTATCTAAAAACAGTGACCCCTCACGAGTTGCATTCGCGAAAATACTATTCGTCCCGCAAGAAGTTGAGTATTCCCGATTCTTTATAAATAGTTTTTCCGGGGAGATCTATTTCGGTGGTGCGTATTTATTCGAGGCGCAGGCAAAGGTGGAAACAAAAACGAAAATGGCTCGCTCTGCTAGTCCGGGAGGATTCTCCAACTACGAGGACGATTCGCTGTTCCAGAATGCAGTTTTCACGCACGATATTAGCGAGCAGATGCGCGTCCCGAAGCGGATCCGTGCCACCGGAGACTACTTTGACGATCACGAGCTGCTGTCGAATGGGAATGGCGAGATAAATTCCTGGAACTATCACGACAAGATCGAAATGAACGTCCCGGACAGGATTGTAGTCCTCGGGCAGGATCAGCATTTGGGTGAGTGTGGTTTCGGGGTTTTTGGTATTATATCACTGCGCACCATTGATTGTATTGACGTTGCTAACAATGACCTCGTCGCATGCTTGGTTGGTTGCTAACAAAACTCCCCCTTTGTCTACCTCTAATCCTCCATCGATTCATGCAAAACAAAATCTGTGACTGCTTCTGTCCTAATCGAGCCAGTTCTTACGTCAGGCACCAAATCGGCACCCCGCGAGATTATGCTGGAGAACTCGATTCTGCCGAAAGATCCGGGTTTTGTGCGTGTTTCGACACCTCCGAGGGTGATTTCGCTAGCGGAACATCACTTCCCCTCGGCGACGGATCTTCCGCGGGAAGGCGCTGAAGGCAAGGAACATAACGAGCATAACTATGACGACGACTACGAGCCACGGTCGCTGGATTCGGTTGAGGATCTGAACGGCAGCATGCAAGTAGGAAACCGGCAACGGTTTGGCCAGGGAAGTCGAGGAGGAGCCATTGGAGGCGAGTTACAGAAGAGGGCAACATTTTCCAAGCACAGTTCCGAGCTAGTCGTCGGAAGGAGGTGAGTAGAAATAATGTTGTAGCTTATTCACAAGGACGATGGCCTGCTAGTTTCAAAGCTTTCTCCAGTCGGGGAATCGGTCGACACTAGCGCTATGGCTTAGCTTCTTCGAAGACTTCTATTCAGTTCACGTTCAACTTCCGTGACGGGTGAACGTTTTTCGCTATAGATACTGGAAGTCTCGGTCGCAACTGTTCCAAATGGAGGACAACGTCTGGAGATGACCTTCTGATACCTGATACTGTAGCTCAGTTCCTTTGAAGACTTATCTCATATCATCTATTTCCCTATACAGCTTCCGAGAGGAGACACCAACGTTTGGAGGAAGTGTCGAAAATCTAACACCGGCCGAAGAGATGACCAATCTGCGTCGCCAGGTGGCCAAAATGAACCGGAGACTGCTGTCCATCGAGCTGGACAACAATCAGCGGCAGCAACGGGAAAAGATTATGTATTGTGTCGGGTTGGCTTACCTGCTGTTGAAAACATTCATGTGGCTTAGTCGGAAGTAAGGAGAAAGAGGCTGTACAGTATTCGTTCTCCCCAAAGATATGTCTCTTTATGAGGGCGTTGACCCTCAGAAGAACAAAAGAACGAACGATGCAGTTAGGAACCAGAATTGAACAAACGATGGACTAAACAAACTATTCATATGGAAGTAGTTGTAATATATAGCACGGATAAAAAAGCACATGTTGATGATTTTCCCTATGCTGTACAATGTAAGTGGAAACCACTCGAAGAAGAGCGTAGGTAACCATAAGAACTATTCTGCATCATAAATATTTCAATAGTCAATGACGGTACAATGTGGATTACCATAAGCAAGCTTCTGAAATTTTCAAAAAAATCTAAAATGCCATGCAGAATTCATTCTGGCGGCAGCGACATTTTCTTCTATTAGACTGGTATTCATACTATTTTTTATAATTTTTATTCTTTCCAATTGTAGCATAGCGTAAAAAAGAAACAAAACTTTTAGTGTTTAGAAAATCTAACCATGTTTCAATGAAGTAAAGTTGTTTTACCGGAGATTTCTGTTCGAGTGAAAGCTAGCTTCTGTTGATTGAGAAGCTTCGTTGGGAGAAATGGAAGGTGTGTTGAATTAGATCTCTTCATTATGACCATCGTCTACATGCTAACGAGCCAACAGCAAAAGTAAGCCCCGCCCTCTCGAAATGTGTAATTTGATATACAACTTTAGTCACGTCATGTTTAAACTAAGAAGAATAATAAAGTTAAACAATAATTACCACTGCATTGGTTTGATATTACTAGAGAAGTCCTTTCAAATGCGTTGTAACTTGTTAAATGTATGTATGTATTAATTTCTCCAGGAAATCCATGGGGATTCCTTCAGAAATTCTTCCTGGAAATTGTCCGTTCTTGAAGGAACCACTGGAGGAATTCCTGAAGGTATCTATTGAGGAATTCTTGAAGAAATCTTTAGAGAAATTTCTGTAGGACTCTTGGAAAAAATCCCAAGAGGATTTTCTGGAAGAATGTGCGAAGAATGTCCCGAATTCCTGAAGACATTCCTGGAGAAATCTGAGGAGGAGTTCCTGTAAGAATCTCTAGAGGAATCCCTTGAAGAATCATTAGCGGAATTTCTGGACAAATCCTCGGAGAAGGTTCTTGAGGATTCCATGTAGAAATTCCTGGAAGAACCTATGAAGAAATACTTTTAGAAAACTCGGGAGGAATTCCTGAAGGAATCCCTGGAGGATTTGCTGGAGAAATTTTTGGAGATATCCTGAAGGTATTCCGAGAAGAAAATGCATTGCATTTCAAAAGGAAAGTTAAGAATTATTTTCTGTAAATTATTTCCGTAATTTATCCCGAAATCCTTGCTGATTTCCTTCCGAAATTCCTTCAAAAAAAACCTTAAGATTTTCTTTCCGGGGCTCCGTCCGTAGGTCTTAAATTAATTCCCTTCATAGTTCCTCTGAGAGCCTTTTCTCAAATTAGTCAGGGAATTCCTTCCAAAGATGCTTTGGGTATACTTCCGAAGCATCATCTGCCGCTACTCTAGAAATTCCTTTCAAAGATCCTCTAGGTATTCTTTCTACCGGAGTTCTTTAAAAAAATACCGGTTGTTCTATGGCTGGCCTTCTTAGGGACTTGCGCAGGAATTCTTTGTGGAATTCCTGGAGAAATCTCAGATCGAATTTAAAAAAAAAAATCCTGGTGAAACTCCTGGAGGAATTCCTCCTGACGTAATCATAAGTGACGCTTCTGGAGAAATTCCAGGTGGAACTCCTGGAGGGTATCGCAAATCTGGTGGAATTGCTGGAGGAACTCTTAGAGGAATTCTCGGAGGAAACTCCTGGCATATCCAGTGTGACTTCTAGAAAAGCTTCAAGAGCAACTCGTAGGGGAATTGCTTGAGGAGCTTCTTGAGGAGATCCCGGTGAAACTCTTAGAGAGGTTCCCGAAGATATTCATAAAGGAATTCCCGGATGATTCTTGAAGAGTTCTAGAGGAATTCCCGGATAAACTCATAGAAGAATTCCAGAGAGAACTTTTAGAGGTATTTCCGATGAAACTCCAAGAGGATAACCCAATAAAAATCGTTAAGGAATCCCCGGAGGAACTCGTAGAAAAATTCTCAGAAGAACTCCTACAGGAATTCCTGGAGAAAATCCTACAAAAGTTCACATAGTATTTTTGAGGAATTCCAGAAGAAACTTGTAGAGGTATTCCCGGAGGCACTCCTGTAAGAATTTCAGGATGGACTCCTAAAAGGTATCGGACGAATTGCTAGTGGAATAATCAGTGAACTTCCTAGAGGAATTCTCAAAGAAATTTGTAAGGAAATTCTCGTAGGAACTCGTACAACAACTCGCAGAGAAATTCTCGAAAGTACTCCTAGGGGAATTGCCGGATGAACTCCTAAAAGAGTTCTCAGGACTCAAGGACTTCTAGAGGAACTTTGGGAGAAACTCCCAAAGGGTGTCCCAATCCCGAACCAAATTGCACCACGGAAAACAGTGCATAACTTTTGATTGCATGCATTAAAATGGGTGATTTTTCAACAAGCAACAGTATATTAAGGCGAAACTGGAAGCATTTTCTCATTTTTTCGGTTTTTGATTTTTTATTAAATAACGAAACAATATTTTCAAAATCGGTTTTCGTACACATGTAGAGTATAGATCGAGGTATTTTCTGAATTTTTTTTAGGTGGAAAATGTTTTCCATTTTTGCAGAAACCATTTTTTTGTGAAATTTTGTTCAAAAATGGTTTCTGCAAAAACGAAAAACATTTTCCACTAGATCGTCCCCAAAACTCGCCAATATCTTGAATTTCATCAATCTGATGCCAAACCTGTATTCAGATGATCGAATGGTATTATATTCAGCTTTTAATTTATGGAAAAAGATTTAAAATTGGTTGAACAAAACGCAAGATATTAGATTTTTTTTAAATTCCATATTTAAAAAAGTTGTAAAACTCGATATTTAGCTAAAACTCAAAAACTGTTCTACTTTAAATTTTCTGAAGCACGGTTTCGAAATCAGCGCTAAATTATGCTTCAAAAATTTTGGTTGTTGACAGAAGTTCACGACTTTCGTTTTATTTTGTAAACTAGTGTAATTTATAATATGTAATTATCATGTAAATTTCTTCTGCTTTTCATGAAAAGTTCTGATTAATCTCCAAGAATCACCATGAAAAAATCTTCTCGAATTTTGCCAGAAGTTATCAGAGATTTCCCTAGAAATTGTTTCCCTAAAATTCTTTCACAAGTAAGAAAGATCTTTACGACTGTAGCTCTCAGCAATTTTAGGGGTTTTCGGCCTTTTCAGTCGGTAAAATCAGCGAAAACTATTTTACCTCTACATCCGACGGTTTCGGTTGCTTTACTCAACCTTTTTCAAGGAATAGAGGTCTGTTCCGTTGTTAATTTTACCTCTACATCCGAAACCGTCGGATGTAGAGGTAAAATAGTTTTCGCTGATTTTATCGACTGAAAAGGCCGAAAACCCCTAAAATTTCACAAGTAATGTATCCAGATATTCGGCCTCTGGCCCATAGTTTTGCCAACGAATTTACCTATAATCTTTTGGAAGAGACTGTTAGATTCTTACTAAGAAATTCTCCTATTAGTTTTTTTTAAAATGAATATTGCAAAGTTCCAACCCTACACGATTATCCTCTTTATTTGTTCTTGTACCAACTTTTCGAACCCTCTAAGCAGAATACCCTCTTCGAATCTAGTGTGATGAGTTTTGTACCTTTTAATTCCGCCCTATTTTGCTTATCCATTGACAGATACAGTAGACGTTCGATAAGTGCAACATGTTTACGTTTCAGTTACCGAATGAAATTCGCTAACTGCAACGACTGACAGCCGTCAAACAGTTGTCAATTGCTGTTGGACGCAGCCATAATGCACTCAGAAACATCGCAATGCAGCTGTAGTGCATCTGAAAAACATTGCAATTCTGTTGACGTTTTGTTTTTGACAAATAGCGGTGCGATAACTGCAAAATTGTTGCACTTAGCGGACTTGCAGTTAAAAAGCATTGCAGTTAAACCGTTTGCACCGAGCGAACGTCTACTGTACGCGCATTTCAACTGCCGCTTGTAATCTTCCTCAGTGTCAGTTATCCACTAACTGGATAATAGTATGGGACACGCTTGTATGGAAAAAATAAATCCTCGCTCCAGTCGACTTTTTAGATCCCATTTAGGTCCCATATGAACTGTACAAAATTTCAGCGCAATCGGTGAAACTATAATTTAGCGCAAGCGGTTCAAAGTTTGCATAGGATTTACTATGGGAAAAGTTACACTTTCAGATAAAAAATCCCAGAGTTCGTCCCTTGTCTCCTTAATTCAAATCGATCAACGTTTCCTGTAGAAATAACATTTATGAAACTTTTCTTCGAAGACCGCAAAACGATTGGATGCTTGTGGAAAAAGTTATTGATTTATTACCAATTAGTGATCCAACGAATGGCTTTTTGTTTTGTTTTATCAGCAGCACTGCTGCTGCCGTTGTTGCATGGGGTGGCGGGAGGCATCACCACCCCCAGAAACAGCAGCAGCCAAGGCAGCAGCTACAGTGCTGCTGATAAAACAAAACAAAAAGCCGTTCGTTGGATCACTAATCGGTAATAAATCAATAACTTTTTCCACAAGCATCCAATCGTTTTGCGGTCTTCGAAGGAAAGTTTCAAAAATGATTTTTCTACAAGGAGCATTGATCGATTTGAATTAAGGGGACAAAGGGCGACCTCTGGGATTTTTTATCTGAAAGTGTAACTTTTCCCATAGTAAATCCTATGAAAACTTTGAACCGCTTGCGCTAAATTATAGTTTCACCGATTGCGCTGAAATTTTGCACAGTTCATATGGGACCTAAATGGAATCGAAAAAGTCGACTGGAGCGAGAATTTGATGTTTGTCCCATACTACTGGATAACTGACACTGTGGAAGATCTGTCAAAGGATAAGCAAAATAGGGAGGAATTAAAAGGAACAAAACTGATTACACTCAATTCTCTTTATTTGTGTTTCCACAAAAAAAAAAATTCATAAATTCTACTACATACAGAGGGTGGCCAAAATGTTTGGGATAGGTAACTTTTTTTCCTCTCTCAACAAAGTTCAACATGCTGTAACTTTTCATAAAGTGCATCAAAAATTCTCAAATACTTTTCATAAAGTGCATCAAAAATACCCAATAAACTGTTTGTCAACCTATTATATGTACATCATTGGTACAAATTTGAGCACGATTGGTTAATCTTTCACGAAACTATAACCGTTCTCGTAAAACAATATGTTTTAGACAACTAATTTTTGAACTGTCATATCTCGGAAACCAGTGAACCAAAATGAATGAAATTTTGAACGTTTATCAACAATATATTAATGCTTGACAAGTATCTCAGTTTTCTTGGGCAATTCCTCACAGGAATCTAAGTGAATCTTTCTTAAGATTCTGGAGGAATCCTTCTTATGGTCTAAAGAATCCCTTTCAGGGTTCTAGCGCATTCTTCTCAGGATTCTTGATCAGTCCATCTCTGGATTCCGAACATTTTTGAGAATCTCTCTCAGGATTCTAAATTAATTTCCCTTAATAATGTGGAGGGGGTTCTGGGGCAATCTCTTTCAGGATTCTAATGGGTTGTCTTTCAATACTGCGGGAGAATTTCTCTCAGGATTCTAGGAGAATCCCTCTCAGGATTTTGGAAGAATCTGCCAGGGAGTTCTGGAGATATTCGTCTAAGCATTCTGGGAGAATACCAAGGAAAAACTTCTCTCAGGATTCTGAGTCGACCCGTCACAGGATTCAAGGAGAATCCATCTCGGAAATCTGAGGAAATACCTCAGGATTCTGAAAGAATTCCTCTAAAAATTCTGAGATAATCTATCTCAGAAAACTGGAGTAGGTAATCTCTCCCAGGTTTCTAGGGAAATCCTTAATAAAATTCAGGGAGAATTCCTATGAGCCATTCTTTCTTTTCTGGAATAAGGTCTCCCAGGATGCTGGTGTGATAATTTCCAGCATTTTGAAGGAATCTCTCACAGAATGTTAGAGGAATCCTCAGAGTTATGGAAAAGTCCCTCTAAAATTATGAAGGGAATTCTAGGGAATCTCTGGATTCTCTGGGAATTCATTTCTGGATTTTGGGGTATTTTCTATTAGGTTTCCCTACCAAGGTGAAATCCCTTTCAGGATTCTAAGAAATTTCTGGATGATCTGGGTTGATTCGTCTAAGGATTCTGGAAGACCCTCACTTAGGATCCCACTCAGAATTTTGAGGAAATCTTTCTCAGCATTCTCAGATTTTTTGGAGAATCATACTCAGCCAGAATTGAGGCAAAATTCCTCTCAGAATTCTGGGGGAATCGTACGCAAAATATGGCACCGCAAACGAAAAATAGGCAACAAAGAATGCACGGCAACAACGTTCTGTTTTTTTCGTTAGCAGATAATGACAAAGATCGCTCCCGAGTTTGTTCGCAACAAAAACGGTAGGAATATTTGTCTCGTTCTATTCACATCATGATTTTCGCATTGTTTTACTACCGAAATTCGACTTTGAGGTTTGCAAGAGTCTCAATTCGTCCAAATGCTTATAAATTCGATGATGTGAGTCGAACATTTCAGCAGAAAAACCGGAATATCGGCACACGCACGGTAAGCGATGTTTGTTTTATTGCTCTCATCGCCTGACATGCGCTTGTTGCGGAGCGTCTTTGTTACCAACATGCACCGCTTAGGACAAAGTGTTTGTTTTTCAGCGTGATCCGTTTTTCGTACCCTGGGGGAAATATTTCTTAGGATTCTGGGTAAATCCCTCACAGGATTCTAATGGAATCTTTCTCAGGATTCTGCGTTAGATCCTTGTAAGATTGTGGAGGAATATCACTAAGAATTCTGCGGGTACTCTTTCCAAGGTTCTCTGAAAATTCGGCTTTCTGGGGTAATCGGCAGAATTGAAGGAAAATTTCTCTCAAGATTCTTGAAATTTGTCTCATGATTTGGGAGAAATCCTTGGGATTCTGGGGCTATATTTTTAAAGATTCTAGGACATTTTCTTTCAGAATTATTATTTATTGAAGAATCTCTCACGAAATTCTAGGCAGTATTATCTAAAGAAATTTGCATTTTGGAGAATACCTCGCATAGATTTTGTGAGTCCTCTTAGGGTTCGGAAGGAGTCTTTCTAAGCATTCTACGAGAATCCCAGTAGAATTCTATTTTCTTCACTCTGGAGCAGTTGCTCCAAGAAATCCCTTTCAGGAGAGTCTGGGAGAGTCTTAGTAATCAGCAAAAATCCCTGACAAGATTATGGGAAGATTCTCTTGAGATTCTGGTGTAATAATTTAAAGTATTCTAGAGGAATCACTCTCTGTGATCTGGGACAATCTCTTTCAGGAGTTTAGGGAGTCCTGCTTTCAAAGATTCTGGGGGAATGTCTTTCAGGAATCTGCGGTATTTTTTCAGTTTTATGCTCGATTTTATATGGGAATACCTCTCAGAATTCCAGAGAATCCTTCTCGGGATGCTGGGGAAGAATCTGGAAGAATCCTTCTAATAATCCCTCTCAGGATTCTGGGAGAATCACTTGTAGAATTTTGGGAAATACCTTTCGGGATTCTAGCACAATTATTCTCAGCATTCTGAAAGATTCTGGAGGAATTCTTCTCAAAATTCGGGGAGAATCTTATCTCCCAGAATTCTGCGAGAGTATATCTCAAATTCTAAGCTACCCTTTTCAGGATTTTGGATCATTTCTTTTAAGTTTCTTGGGGAATTCACCTTAGAATCCCGAAAATCTTTTTTTTTTTTTTTTTGAGAATCTCTCTCAGTATTCTAGATGAATTTATCGCAAGAATGTAAAATAATCGCTGGAATTCCTCTCAGGATTCTAGGAGAATTCTATTCAGGATTCTGGAATAATCCCTCTTAGGATTCTGGAACAATTAGAGAGAGTCCCAACCCCAAGGGAAAGCTTCTCTTAGGAATCTGAGACAAGCTATCACAGGATTCTTGGAGAATTCCTCTCGAGACTCTGAGACAATTCGTCTCATAGATATGGAGTAATCTCTCTCATGATTTTAGGAAAACCCTCAATGAATTCAGAGAGAATTCCTACCAAGATACCGGAAGAGTCTTGCTTTCTTTTCTAGTCAATGTCGCTATGGGAATCCTTCTCAGATCAGAGCTCTGGGGAATCTCAGGGTTTTTCTTTGATTGATTGATTTGTCTTTATTAAAGAGACTTTCAGCCCTTGGCTGGTTCGTCTCTTCCAGCCAGCTAGATTTGGCCAATACCACTCGGTACGTATTTTCTAGTTAAAGTCAGAAGGACAACAGTGTCCAGGCTGCACTACCAGGTAAAAACACAACTCTTAACTGGCGGTCATTGTCGTCGATTGACCCGTAGAACCTACCTCGTGCTTCTTGTGACGACCAGAGCTATGTTGGAAGTTATCTTTATCGACTCACCGTTTTGCAGCCAAACTCAAACACTTCTAATTTGTTCCATCAAAACCATTGAATTGTTTTTGAATATTTTTTTTTCTAATCCACGACGTCAGAACGGATCAGCAAGGACTTTCTTTCCATTGGAAGAAACGGACGTTATTCATTTAACAGATCCACTGTTAACAATTTCATTTTTAAAACGTAAAGTTTTATACTTACATTACATAACATTTACTTGGGCAACCGCTTGACCAGTTTCATTTCGTGCGTCAGCCAAATCGCAAACGACAACAGAAGCAGGGACCCAGACTGATGACTAGCAGCGAGCGGAACTGGCACGTAGGTGAGCAATGTGGTGATACCCAGCAGCACCTGCAACCATCCCATGGCAGCTACGGCAGAGGCAGCAGTGTACGCCCTCGGTGGCAGCACTCGCCTCCGTGAGAGCATGAACATTCCAGTGATTAGCGTTAGGGTTGCCGTTCCGAGCACTCGATGGTCAAACTGAACGGTGGTTGGATTTTCGGTAAAGTTCCTCAAAGTGGGCGACATGGCCAGGATATCGCTGGGAATCCACCGGTCCGCCATCTTGGGGAACGAGTTATAGACTAGACCGGCATCCAGGCCAGCTACCAAGGCGCCGGACATGGCCGTAATGAATACTGCTGCTTTGGTGGCATGTGCCAGTCCCTTGAACTTGAACGTTGCTGCTGGAATCTTGCCCAACAGTTTCTGCGCCGGTAACAACTTGTCCAAGGCGGACCACAGGAACAAAGAGTACAGAACAAATGCAAATCCCAGGTGGGAAGCCAGACGGTACTGGGAAACACGTGGTACGTCACTTTCCTGATGGAACCGATCCTCGAGACCGGACTTGACCATGTACCATCCCATCAAACCTTGGGCGGCTATCAGGGCTCCAAATGCAATGGTGCGGATTTTCATGCCCCGGTTCAGGTAGCCCCGGGACCAGAAGTAGACCGCTGGAATGGCGTAAAATGCTCCGATAAGGCGGCCCCATTGACGGTGACCGTACTCCATGAACCAAATCATTTTGAATTCACTCAGAGTGATGTCTTTATTTTTGCTAAAATTAAACATAGGATAATGCGGTGAAATTAGTAAATGTGTGTAAGTTGGTAGCCCTAATCTAGTGCCTTCGATACTCACAGCTTAAACTCCGGAAACTGTTGATAGCGCTCGAATTCCTCCTGCCACTCCTGCTGGCTTCGTGGCATCTTCTCACCCAACAACTTCCACGTGACCATCGAAAGCCCGGACTCAGTGAGGCGTGTCACACCACCTGGCATTGGAATAGTCAATGAAAAATGTCTCAATTTCAAGAGCTAAAGCATCCGCAGGTTTATTTGGCCGTTCGATAAACTATCTCTGCCACCACAATGCAAACACAATAGAGCACAAATCCATAGCAGACGATCCCACCTAACACAACCGCCACGAAGACCATTCCACTGCAGCCGAGCAGCCAGTATCCCACCGCTTTTCGACCCTTCTCGGTCACTTCCGGCTTTGTGCAGTACCGGGTCAGCGACGTCTGCAGAATGCGACCAGGTGTGCTGATGTTTGCCTGGAATTTGATCAGAGATTTTTCGGTAAAGATTCTGAAAAAGATTGCAACCCCACTAGGCCAGAGTTACCTTTTTAACATTCTGCAGGAGGGAGGAACTTCGACCGACCGGATTACTACCGGTCAGGAACGTACGACACGGGGTTAGATTTTTCCATACCAAACTCGAAGGGTTCACGGCGCTACGGACGAAGGGAGTCGCTAACCGCAGGTAATTCAACATGGTTCTGTAGGTACTCTTGAATCAGCACTATTCACACAAGTTAGGGATACTTCTTAATTTACAGAAAATCCCCGATTAGGAGTGAGATCAGAAATCGCACAGCAATAAAAACGGGGAGTGGAACTTTCGCACTGAAGAAAAGCCGATTGATTGCGAAATAAGTTTTGTTTTGACGTTTCTCAACCGCTCGCGTTCGGGTGCTTTTGTTTATGTCTAGGGGAAAGTTGTTCGAGGCGCTACGGGGTCGCTACCACCTGCTACCACGGTTGGGTAAACTTCATTAAAATTCGTAATCGAAAAAAAAATCACAAAACATCTAATGAAAATACACTGCTGATTAGGTGAATGATTGTACCATTCCATGTATGATCAAGATGATAGCCCGAAAGGAAGCACGTTGTATCATATTTTTCTATTAGGGATTGCTTATGTTTTACTTTTTGCAACAGTTAGTGAGTCATTACACCATTAATTTTCAATCCAGCCCTAAAAGCCTTTGCATGGCAGAGAACGATTGTTTTGTGCATACGTCATGCCACTTGAACCATCTTCCCCTGTACAGTGCGAGAAATAAGTATAAAGACAGAGCCGTTTTCCATACAAAATAGTCATGTTTAGGGATCAAAATCTCTTTTTCTAGCGATTCGATTGTTATGGAATTTTGTCTGCAACCTTAAAATATCTAGAATTTTGGCTAGAAATATCAATCATCATCCATAAAAACGTTTATATTAACTTTTTAGATTCAAATAAATATAAAGACACTGATTTCCATATAAAAATGTGTCTTTATATTTATTTGATTCTGAAAAGTCGATATAAACGTTTTTATGGATGATGATTTATATTTCTAGCCAAAGTTCTAGTTATTTTAAGGTTGCAGACAAAATTCCATAACAATCGAATTGCTAGAAAAAGAGATTTTGATCCCTAAACATGATTATTTTGTATGGAAAACGGCTCTGTCTTTATACTTATTTCTCGCACTGTAGTTTTATGTGGTGGTTTATGCTACGGTTCGGACTTTGACCACCCATTGAACCACCCACCCGTGCGTTGCAAGCCGGCAGCGCATCGCATCCATCCTAGCATCCGCCCACCACGCCATTTTGTTCAGAACAGAACATAAAAGTACAGTGAGGTTTCGATTTTATCACTATCGTTATTTTGAATAAATTTTTATTAATAACACGATATAACACTCTTCAAAAGGACTACTTGACGTTTAACAGTGTACGCCACTGCATAATGCACACGAGAAATGAATTGAATTGAATTGCCCATTGCACGGTGACGTCATCAAGAAATCGCTCTCTTTCTCTCCTACGGGAAATTAGAAAACAACAGGACCAACACCTGTCAAATTTGACAGGTACTGGTCCTGTTGTTTTCAAATTCTCTGAAGGAGCAAAAGAGATAGAATTTCGCCGTGAGGTGGTCTATTGAATTGAATCAAGGGCGTAGCCAGCTTTTCGGCCAGGGGGGCGAGCACCCTTACACTGAAAATCACTTTGCAGTAACAAGGACTTCAAATACTTCATCATTAAAAATTAAATAAAAGTGAAGTATGAAATATGGGTGATTAACAGGAATGGTTCAATGGAAGAATCATATATGATTATAATCCTGAGGAATTCCTCAAGATATTGCTTCAGGAATTTCTTAACAAATGCCATCATGAATTTGAATTTATCCAGCAGATTCTCCAGAAATATCTTTAATATTTTTCCAGGTTATTTTAAAGTAGATAAATATTCCAGCAGAAATAACCGCAGAAAATTACCTTCGGAAAACTTGCAGTAATTCCGTTGGGAATACCTTCAGAAATTTCTTCAATAATTCCTCCGGAAGTTTAATTACGAATTTCACCATGCATTCTTTTGAGAATTTCCCCAGTAATTCTTTACAAATATCATTCTTAATTCCACCAGAAATCCGTTTGAGAAGCTCCAGAAAATACTTAAAGAATTTCTCCGGGAATTCTTTCAAAAATTCCAATCAGACTAAGATTCCTTTCCTTGAGGAATACCCTAAGAAATTTTTAGAGAAATTTCTTCGAAAAATTCTTTAATGAACTCCTTCGGAATGACCGAAAAAAAATCTTTGAAAATTTCTAAAGGAATTCCTTCGAAAATTCCTGGAGGAATATCTTTGGAAGTTACTAGAGGAATGCATTCGGAAAATTTTAAAGGAATCAATTAAAAAATAATTTCAGGAATTTATTTCGAAAATCCTTGAGGAATTCCACCAGAAATTCCTTGCCAAATTCTTCAGAAATTTCTTGAGGAATTCCTTCATTTCTAAGGCTCCTTGAGAAATCCCATAAGACATTCCTTCGAGAGTTCTTCTACGATTTCCTCTAGAAGATTCTTCCGGAATTCCTTGAGAAATTTCTTCGAAATAAATTTAGAATACTACTTGAGGAACTCCTTCGGAGTTTTCGTGAGGAATTCTTCCGAAAATTCCTTGAGGATAATACCTTCAAAAATTCTTGGAGGAATTCATCCGGAAATTTCTGTGAGAATTCCTTCTCAAATTCCTGAAGCAATTCTTTCGAAAATATTGAAATAATTTCACTAAAAGTCTCATGATATTTCCCTTCTGGATTTCCTTAAGGAATTTCTTTAAAAATCTTTCAAAACTTCCTTGAAAAACTATTTCGGAAATTCCTGAAGAAATGCTTTTTGTGATTTTTTATTTCCTAGAGGAATTCATTCGGAAATTCTTTGAAGAATTCCTTTAAAAATGCCTTGATAAGGAAAATTCGGAAATTGTTAAAGGAGTTCGTTTGGAAATTTTTTTGACATTTGTCTGAAATGTCTATGGAATACCTTCGTGAGAAATTGTTTGATAAGTTCGTTGAGGATTTTTTTCGTTTTTTTTATATAAATCTTTACGAAATTCCCCAAGGAATTCCAGCGAAAAATCCTTGAGAAGTTTCTTCGGAAATTCCTCAAAAAATTCCTTCAAAAATGTATTGCGGAACTCCTACGAAAACTTGAGACTTCAAACATTCCTTCAGAAACACGTTTGGGGATTATGTGAGAAAATCCTGAAGAATTTTTTTGAGGACAACCGTCAAAAATTTTTGGAGGAATTCATTCGGAAATTTTTGGAGGTATTTCAAGGCAAATCCATAAGAAATTTCTTTGGAAATTCTGGGAGGGGTTTCTTTGGAAATTCAGGAGAAAATCCTTTAGAAATTCCTTTGAAAATTCTTGGAGGAATTCCTACGGAAATTCCTGGACAAACTCCTCCGGAAACTCATGGAGGAATTCTTCGAGAAAATCCTAGAGGAATTCCCTCGGAAATTCTTGGAGGAATTCTTCGGGAAAATCCTGGAGTAATTCCTTCGGAAATACCTGGAGAAATTCCTTCATGAAATTTCTGGAGGAATTCCTTCGGAAATTCATGGAGGAATTCCTTCAGAAAATCCTTGAGCGATTCCTTCGCAAAAGTCCTGGAGGAACTCCTTCGGAAACTCGTGAAGGAATTCCTGGAGAAATTCTTTCGAAAATTCCTGGAGGAATTCCTTCGGACATTCATGAAAGAATTCCTTCGGAATTTCCGGCAAGAAATCCTTTGAAAATTCCAGGTGAAATTCCTTTGAAAATCCCCGGAGGAATTCCACCGGAAATTACTGCTGGAATTGCCTCGGCAATTCCAGGAGGAATTCCTTCGGAAATTGCTGGAAGATTTCCTTCGGAAATTCCTGAAGGAATTCCTTCGGAAATTTATGAAGGAATTCCTTCGGAAATTCTTGGCGGATCTCCTTCGGAAATTCCTGGAGCATTTCCGGAAATTCATGGAGGAATTTCACAGGAAATTCCTGGAGGAATTCCTTTGAAAATTCGTGGAGGAATTTCTTCAGAAATTCATTAATGAATTCTTTCGGATAATTTCTGGAGCAATTCCTTCGGAAATTCATGGAGGAACTCCTTCAGAAAATGCTTTAGGATTTCCTTCGCAAAATTCCTGGAGGAATTCCTTCGGAAATTCATGGAGGAATTCCTTCGGTATTTCCTGGAGGAATTCCTCCGGAAATTCCTCGAGGAGTTTCTTCGGAAATTCATGGAGGAATTCCTTCGGAAATTCCAGGAGGACATCCTTTAAAAATTCCAAGAGGAATTCCTTTGAAAATTTCTAGGAGAATTTCTTCGGAAATTCTTGGAGGAATTCCTCCGCAAATTCCTCGAGGAATTTCTTCGGAAATTCGTAGAGGAATTCCGTCGGAAAATTTCTGGAGGAATTCCTTCGGAAATTCATGCAGGCATTCCTTCGGAAAATCTTTTAGGAATTCCTTGGCAAAATTCCTGGAGGAATTTGTTCGGCAATTCATGGAAGAAATCCTTCGAAAATTCATGGAGGGATTTCTTCGGACATTCATGAAGGAATTCCTTCGGAAATTCCAGGAGGAAATCCTTTGAAAATTTCAAGAGGAATTTCCTTGAAAATTTCTGAAAGAATTCCTTCGGAAATTTCTGGAGGAATTCCTCCGGAAATTCCCAGAGTAATTCCTCCAGAAATTTGTGGAGGAATTTTTCCGAAATTTCCTGGAGGAATTTCTCCGGAAGTTCCTGGAGGATTTCCCTCGGAAATTCCTGGAAGAATTTCCTCGAAAATTCCTGGAGGAATTCTCTCGGAAATACATGGAGGAATTCATTCGGAAAATCCTGAAGTAATTCCTTGGCAAAATTCCTGGTGGAATTACATCGGAAATTCAGGCATTCCTCCTGGAATTTCCAAATGAATTCGTCCAGTAATTTCCGAAGGAATTCCTCCAGGAATCATAAAAAAGCATTCCTCTAAGAAGTTTAGAATGATTTTTTTTCCAAGAATGTCCTAAGGAATTCTTCCAAGGATTTTCTCAGGAATTCCTCTATAGTTTCTGAAAGAATTCCTCCAGATATTTCCGGAGGTATTCATCCAAGATTTTTCGATGGAACTCCCCAAGGAATTTCCGAAGGAACTCCTCCAGAAATTTCCGAAGGAATTCCTTCAGGAATTTCCGAATGAATTCTTTCAGGAATTTCCGAAGGAATTCCTTCAGGAATTCCCAAAGGAATTCTTCCAGGAATTTGCGAAGGGATTCCTCCAAGAATTTTGGAAGGAATTCCTTCTGGATTTTTTAAAGGAATTCCTCCAGGATTTTTTGAAGGAATTGCTTCAGGAATTTCCGAAGCAATTCCTCCCGGAATTTCCGAAAGAATTCCTCGTCCTGCAATTTCCGAAGGAATTCCTCCTGAAATTTCCGAAAGTATTCATCCAAGATTTTTCGAAGGACCTCGCCAAGGAATTTTCGATGGAATTCCTCCAGTATTTTCCGAACGATGTCCTTCAGGAATTTCCGATGGAATTTCTTCCGAAATTTCCGAAGGAATTCTTCCAGGATTTTGCGAAGGGATTCCTCCAAGAATTTTGGAAGGAATTTCAAATGGAATTCGTCCAGCAATTTCCGATGGAATTCCTTCTGGAATTTCCGAAAGAAATTATCCAGGAATTCCTAAAGGAATTTCTCCTGGAATTTCCGAATGAGTTCCTCCGGGAATCTCCAAAGGAATATGTCCTGCAATTTCCGAAGGAATTCCTCCCGAAATTTCTGAAAGAATTCTTCCAGGAATTTTTTGAATGAATTCCTAATGGCATTTTTTGAAGGAATTCCTAATGGAATTTCCGAAGGAATTCCTCCCGGAATTTCCGAAAGAATTCTTTCAGAAATTTCCGATGGAATTCTTCCAGCAATTTGCGAAGGGATTCCTCCAGGAATTTTGGATGGAATTCCTTCAGGAATTTCCAAAAGAATTGCTCCAGGCAAGGATCGGTATATTCGCCTCACTCCATTCATATTCACTCCTCTTTGCTGAAGCGAATCGAGAAAGATGCAGCAAAACAATAGTCATGATGAAACATGCAACCCCATCACCAGTGGGAAGCGATGCGCAAATTGGTCGGCATGGATATTCGTTGCCATTCGTCGCAGTTTGGATCGCACGCGAATGAATGAATGGCGAATGGCGAAGAATGCTTGTGAGCGATCGAAGCGGCTATTATCATAACTAGAAGAGAATTTTTGCATGTAATGTAATGCATTTTTATTGTATTGTTGTTGAAATGCTAGACTAGCAAAGAAAATAATAAACATTTTTTGGAAACATCAAAAATTCGTATGCACAATATCACTCACGAATCGCATCACCGCTCGATCGCTTGCGATGCGAATGTGGACGAATGAGTAATTTCCAAGTGTGGCTTCCCACCGTTCGCCGGAGTTTGCTGTCGTCGCTGACAAACAAGCACGCAAATTAAAGCGACAACCGTTCGCTGCTGACTGTCTTCGCATGTGGAAGAAGATGAAAAGTCGAAATCAGGAACCCTGCCTCCAGGTATTTCCGAAGGAATACCCTCAGGAATTTTCGAAGATATTCCTCCAAGAATTTCCGAAGGAATTCCTGCATACATTAAAAAAATACGAGGATGCAGGAGAATTTTCTTTTTACTAGTCAAAAACAGCTCTGATTATCCAAGTTTTTCGGTTAAGTTAGAACATAGTTGCTCGGTCAGGGGAGGGGGGGGGGGGCAAGCCCCTCCTGGCTACGCCCTTGAATTGAATTGAATTGAATTGAATTGAATGGAATTGAATGGAATTGAATGGAATTGAATGGAATTGAATGGAATTGAATGGAATTGAATGGAATTTAATGGAATTTAATTGAATTTAATGGAATTGAATGGAATTGAATGGAATTGAATGGAATTGAATGCAATTGAATGCAATTGAATGCAATTGAATGCAATTGAATGCAATTGAATGCAATTGAATGCAATTGAATGCAATTGAATGCAATTGAATGCAATTGAATGCAATTGAATGCAATTGAATGGAATTGAATGGAATTGAATGCAATTGAATGCAATTGAATGCAATTGAATGCAATTGAATGCAATTGAATGCAATTGAATGCAATTGAATGCAATTGAATGCAATTGAATGCAATTGAATGCAATTGAATGCAATTGAATGCAATTGAATGCAATTGAATGCAATTGAATGCAATTGAATGCAATTGAATGCAATTGAATGCAATTGAATGCAATTGAATGCAATTGAATGCAATTGAATGCAATTGAATGCAATTGAATGCAATTGAATGCAATTGAATGAAATTGAATGGAATTGAATTGAATTTAATTTAATTTAATTTAATTTAATTTAATTTAATTTAATGTAATGGAATTGAATTGAATTGAACTGAATTGAATTGAATTGAATTGAATTGAATCCAGATTTAAGAACAGCAAAATGAAACCTGTACTTTTCCTACATTTGAAAACTCCAGTCTCGACAAGCCCAATTTCTATCTAATACACAGCATTGCTACCAAACCAAACTTTCGTGGTGATAGTGTAGCAGTCCAGTCGAGGCGTACAACCAACGTTTTCTATAGAGTATAACAGCAGATGCAAGCAACAGCAGATTAGAAAGCAAAAACGCGCATTCTGTTCGTGTGTTTTGTTTGACTGAGGGGTCTGCCTGTTTGCCATATCTCTGGGCTTCTATCACTTTCGTTTACGTCGTCATTCAAGCCGGTTCTTGTGTGTCGAAATTTGTGACCAAGTTCAATTACATGTAAGTAGGGATCATCCGCTCCGTGGTGGTTATCAGCATTCTCGAAGTAAATGGCAATTTTCGATTATTTTTAATCGCAACTTTGACTTATGCTGGATGATGATGGAAGAACGCGATGAGTTTTGTGGCTTTATAACGTTTTCTTTTGCTTTTAGAATCTGTCTCAGGGATATTTTAGTTGTGTAGCTGTCCATCTTTTGTGAAGGAAGAAAAATGAGTTCCACCATTGAAATTACGGTAAGTAATACAGATTTTCGAAATTTTATCTATACACCTTTTAAAAGATAATCAATAATAAATTAATAAGAAAATATGAAGATTTCCCATTTTGTTCGAGTAAAAAGAAAATATCGTCTCCAAAAAATATGTCGTTTCTGTGACATCCAGAAATTGAAAACCATCTTTGTTTTATCTTTCTTTTAGCGTAAGGTTTTAACTGGAACAAAGTTTTGCTTATCAGATCAGTGTTCTTTGGGAACTGCTACACTTACAAACTGAGAAAATACGTATTTTTAATGTCCTCGGATATTAACTTTGACGCTATTGAGCTCGACAAGAAGCGACATTACAGACACTATTCTGTTGGAGATTTTTTTCTTCTGAAGGGGCACAGGAGGTGCTCGAAGGTTGCATAGGGGCTAGATCGAGGGCCAGATGCATGTATATAATTATAAGAATTTGAAGCCATCTGAAGATCTGAAGGAATTTTACATACTCCAAAAGTTTAAGATTGCGTTCAGACATTTGAAATTTTTTGGGATAGTAAACCCTAGCTGTACATTGAGGACATCATGACCCATACAGTCACGCCAAGCGTGCAGTACACCAGTATGATGTGCGTCAGCTAACGCACGAAGAAGGCTTAAGGTGAAACATCAAGAAATCCCATTGCACTGTTGCATACAAACTTTAGAAGCACAAATCTAACGAACGAAGCATCGAACTAAGCCGCACTTGTTAATCGTGGCTTTGCTCACTCGAAAAAAGAGGCAGCTTTTCCAAATCGAACGCATTTGTTTACGAATTTTTAAGATTGGTGCTTTTGAAAACGTGAGTAGGGGTCCAAGCCGGTGGAGGCAATATGGTGTTATTTTGTAAAAGTCCTTTAATTTTTTCGTCTACTTTAGATTTTTCAGAACTTTTAATTAATTTTCATCTCAAATTTAGTTTCAGGATACAAAGGTTTGACGGAAAACAAATAATACTTCTCAAAAACATCCATAAATGTTACAAATTGATCGTTACTTACTTTTCCGACCTTCTGCAACATTTTTGATTCATCAACAAAGTTAATGGGCTTCATTTCATCAGCCCCCAATCTAAGAAGTTTTGGAAATCTTAATGTGGTTGCTTTCAATGGTTGTTTGAACTCCAGGCTTCATTATTATATCCCTACCGACAAAGCTGACACAAATTTTGATTTTCTCATATGTCATCCCCCCCCCCCCCCTCGGAAATTTTTTGTTGGAATTCCACATTTTGAAGGGAGCACAAATAGATTATTAAAGAAATTTTAAAATTTTAAAGTGAAATTAGAGTCATCGAGAAAATTTCTTAACAAATCCGATGAGTTTGACGATTTTGCCCAATTGTTTGGGTAATTTTTCATCAAATACATTTATTATTTATCATCCCCCCCGACGAGTCAGAGAGCAAAGTGACAAAAGAAGAAACTGAGATTTGTTCCGGCCTAATAGCATCATACGAGGACATGGTTTCATTAGGAATGACCAAAAAGTTAACCTTGAGAAAAACATTTTGAACATAAACGTAGTACAAAAAACACCTAAAATTGTCAATCGTTTTCCTCCGATACCCCTATAGATTTTTCGTTCATCATGATTTTCAATTAGTCCAGGTATAGTGAACCTGAGGTGTATCAGAGAAACAGGACTGCCCGTATCAAACAAAACTCTAAAAGATTGATCATTGTTGTTAATTTTTTAAATCTACCAATCCTTCAGATCCTATGTCCTGCTCAGTCCATTGGTCTTGCGTATCGTCAACGGTTCCAATCAGGTTTCCTCTGGGACTTGTTTGATTTCTCCGTGAATACTGCTGGTATCTTGATGACATCTAGCAGCAATGTGTCCTGGCTGATGACAGTTGTAGCAAACGACGGATGTTCGGGAAGAATTTTGATGTATCTTGATAAGGGCAAAGGCACTTCTAAGATCTGCAACTCTTTGAAAATTGTCGAATCTTTGCTTGGTTTCTTAATTGTATGTCTGGAATTCCTTCGACAATATAATCAATCAGCTCGGACTCTTCAAGAAGCAGTGGCAACGCAAGAATCTGCTTTTCAACGCAGTATTGACTAAATTATTCACGGACGTTCCATTTTCTTTTCTCCAAATACTTATAGAGCTCCAACGAACTTGTCTTGACTGAAAGCAGTTCCTTCATGCTTCTGAAAAGTTCCTGAAGATTCAGCGTCATCAAATGCTGCTGCGACACTGACCAAATCTGCGCCACGCCAGTAAGACGTTTCATAACCATCAACTTCATCACTTCGTCGTTGATCTTGAAAAGGTTTTTCATTTGATTAGCAACATTCTCGAAATGTTCAAAATTATCCCCGCTGGCTCCCGAATAGCTTGAATAGGAAGAAAATTTCATCCAGTTTTAAAATGGGATTTAAAAAAGATGTTGTAGTACAGTATTATAATGGTATATTTGCACAACTTGTGTTGAAATCTTGTTTTATTATTGTTTGTCTATAACAAACTACTGAAAAATCTTGTCATCTGCACTACAAGTATGAGGAACGTAAATATAACGTTGATAAAACAGTATTTGTGTTTCATCGTTTCCCTTCAATTAAAGTTGTTAAATAAAACATCAGCAGTACATAGATATAACTTTGGGGCTCATGTGTGTTACAAATACGTTATTTCTATGTATAAAGTACGTTGATGTACAACATGTTTATGAGTTCGTTGTTTCTTCTCATACTTGAACATTATTTTATGTAACGTTTTTCGCACTTAAACATACAAAGCTGATGATGATAACTTCCAATTCCAATATTTGATGCTCTGCGTTTGTTAATGCGAAGGGCTCGACATTTCTTAGTCGTTCAGGCTATGCATTTCCAGGGAAAAGGCTTTTTGTTAAATAAGCCGGACGAATGCGGGAGTGCTCAAATGATTTGGAAGAAAAATGCCAATGCACTTCACTTTAATGTCAGGCTTCATATCAGTTATTGATCACTTTTTGTACTTACGTGGACACTAAATATCACTTTTGGAGCACAGTTTCGATATGATTTTGTATCTCGCGAAACTTAACAATGAAATTTTCAGAAACTTCACTCCAACTTTGTTATTGTTTTATTTATGTTCGAAACACGTATAGAAAAACAGAAATTGAAACGCGTACGTAAACGTTGAAATATGTTATAATGATGGTTTTTAACGTATTTTAGTAGAATGAAGTAGTATTCGACCATCATGTTATTGAGAAGTACAACATATGTAATTTAAACTTATTTATCATGTTATGAATAATTCCTGTCAGGATAGATAAACTACAGTACCGCTAAAAATTTCACACTATGAATTTTATGCACAACCGTTGTGTTTTTTATGTTTCATATGTTTTTCAATAACTATTTATCTGAGAACAGTTTAAAAATGTATTAGAATAATATATTTTATTTAGTGCTAACAAATACAAATTCTACAGCGTAAAACCCAACATTTATTCAAGATAATTGAAAATAGCATCCCAAAACCTCCTGAAGGTACTGTGCCAAGAAACCACCATGATGCATATCTGAAAATTCGTTCAAAAATTTCACTCAAACCAGAGAGATGAAAATTACCTTTTTGCTTGTTTTAATTCGGATGGAAAACGAATGAATTATAGGCAAGTAAATATATTAATTTCACCATAAAATTCGGATGGTACATGCAATTTCTTCATAGTAACCAAACATCGAGTTGGTAAATTACAAATAGAATGTATGGTTTGAAAATTATTTTAGGCCAGAAAAGAGCATATAACAGCTGTCACATTTAATTGCACAGTGTGCGTTTCATAAATTGCGGATATCTGCTAGTGAAAAGTAAGTATTTTCGATGTTGGGTGAAAACATATTCGATACTTAATTTTATGTTATAAGAATGTATTAAAAACATCTTTGACAACATTAAAAGATGTTTTATAAGCCGCCATTTTTTGAGCTTTTTTCGGTGATATAAGTGTACAAAAATACGTTTCCCACTTCTGGAACAAAACATGTACGTTTGTATGGAACCTGTATTATATACATTAATGTAACAAGTTGTGTTACTTGGGGAATGAGAATAAACCTATAACAAATTGACAACTCATTTGTTATTGATAACAAAATGAAATCAAAACAAGTTTTCGTCCCGAATTGTTTTTATTTAATATCAAATTGAGATATAATTTTGTTATTATTTCAAAAACTCAATGATAACAAGATTTGATTTCAAAAATACGAAATAGGTTTGATATGCTTTATTAAAATTGATTAGGCCGGAACAAATCTCATTTTCTTCTTTTGTCACTTTGGTCATTGACTCGTCAAGGGGGGGGATGATAAAAAATAAATGTAGGGTTTGTGTTCCATCAGTAATCTCACGCTCCCAATTTCATCCTATTCGAAAACAAGCGATTACGGCACCGATTGATTCCGTTCTTTTTGTTTTCATGCGTGCTCACTTCTAACAAAAAATACAAAAATAAGAGACAAAACAAACAGTGCTTCATTCCTTTGTTTTTCGTAGGATGAAAATGGGAACCACATGCTTAATAAGGGAACCAATACCCTATTTGATGAAAAATTACCCAAACAATTAGGCAAAATCGTCAAACGCATCGGATTTGTTAAGAAATTTTCTCGACGACTCGAATTTCACTTTAAAATTTTTAAATTTCTTGAATAATTTATTTGTATTCCCCCTCAAAATGTCGAATTCTGACAAAAAATTTCCGAGGGGAGGGGGGGGGGGGTGACATTAGAGAAAATCGAAATTTGTGTCAGCCTTATATTCACAACATATTTGTTAAATCTACCTGAGTATTGTACTTACATATTCACAAAATTATGATTTGCTGATTCTGGATAATGGTCAGGCAATTGATTTAAATTGGCTTTAACTTTAATTAGTCTTTTTATGGTGACCTACCGATAATAGGTGTAATTCATACATGAAAATGATGAATGCCATTCTTATTCTTATTCTTATTCTTATGCCAAACGGCCATTTTGCCAAATGACTATTATGCAAGATTATGCCATTTGACCATTAAGCCAAAAGACTATGTCAAATGACATCTTGCCAAACCCGATAGAATTAATGTAGTAAAGTATTTTTCCAATCGGATGCCTTATTTTTCCAATGTCATCATTTTCCCCGGGTAACGAGGGAAAAAGCTGAGTAGCCGAATACTACTTAATTCGTTGCTCCATGTAATTTAATTTGAGTCCCGATGCCTGTGGCTCTGGGATGTCGTGAACATTTCCCACATTTGTTTTACTGCAGTCCATATAATCAGAAGGGAAAGCAAACATATAAATAATCATACAAAAATATTACGTGCAGTTGCTCTTTGACTCCAAATTTACTTTTCTTTGTCACTTCAATGCCCATCATTAATCTTTTAGTTGAATCATGGTATAGTTATTAGCCTGGTACACGGTTTATATGGGAAAATACAAAAAGTGTAAAAACTCAAGCTCCTGTATACTTTTTGAGTTCCACTTTGGTCCCAAATCAACTGTGCAAAATTTCAGATCGATCGGAAAAAACTATATTTTAGCGCCCGCCATTCTTAGTTTTTCATTCGATTTACTATGGGGAAATTTTACTCCTGCAAAGAAAAATCGCTAGGAGTCACCCCTAGATCCCTAAAAATAAGTTAATGAATGATTTCTGTAGAAAACTTCACTAGGAATCAGACCTCCGAAGACCGCAAACCGATGTGACGTTCATGGAAAAAGTTATTAAGCCTCACCCGATCGATAAAATGACGAGATTTTATTATTTATTGTTATTCCTTACATGTTAAACAGCGTTTGCATGCCATTCGGTTTTCAGTCAATAACTTTTTCCACATGCCTTGGATCGCTTTGCAGTCTTCGAAGGGTTGATTCCCCGTAAAATTTCCAACAGAAATCATTCATCGATTTATTTTTAGGGGTTAGGGGCGATTTGTTTTTGAAATAGTTATTTTTTCCATACTAAATCGTATGAAAACTTAAAATGGCTGGCGCTAAAATATAGTTTCTCCGATCGAGCTGAAATTTTGCACAATTGATATGGGACCAAATTGGAACTCAAAAAGTGTACAGGAGTAAAATGTATTTTTGTGTCCCACGCTAATAGTTATGCTTCATATCTATGAGGATATCATATCTGATTTTCATACAATTTTTCTTCGTGTAGGCTCCAAGTAAGAAATGACTGTTGATGAAATTTTAATATTACAATTCAGTAACAAATTTTGAAAACGACGTATAATCAATGGTGTAGTGTTGATTATACGTCGTTTTCAAAATTTGTTGCTGAATTGATCATTAAAGCCAACTTTTCTACTCGAGCCAACTTAGCTACTCACCGCATCAAAACAAAAGCGCCACCGTATATGGGCAGTAACACAGTGACAGCAGTCGAATTACGTCAAACGAACAAGGCTACGGTGGCGCTATTTATTCATTTCTTAGCGGCCGTTTTAGTTATTTTTGTTATCCATTGATAATACTACGTCATTAATAGGGGCCATATTCTGATAATATCGTATCAAACAAAACAAGTTTTAAATCACGATATTCTTCTGAATTTAAAATTCTCATTCCCTCCTTCTCCAGAAAATGTGGAGTGTCTTTCTTGATTCATTTCTCCTTCAACATTCGACAGACGTTTTCACCAATCAAGGATCGACCTTCCACGGTCATTTGAGCACCAGACTTATATGCTGCAGATGTATTTTGTTGATTCGCAAAAGGAAAAAACCAGTTCCGAAATTTTCCGAATCTTCTGCATCCGCATGTCTCTGTCTGCTCGACAATTTCTTTTGGCGGTATCCCATTTCTGAAATTGAAGGAAACAACTCTTTCCAGTTTGAAGGTTGTTCATTTTGTGTCAGTCACTTACAATTTTCATATTGTCTGTCCTAAAAGCCAAGTCTACTATGATTAACCTTACTTAATTATCACACAGTGACTGCAATACTGTCAACGATTAACGACCAAACCTGTCAATGGTTGCTTCTCCGTGATTGATCTGAGCTGGTACCAATTGCACTGGGATCCAAATGAATAAGGGCTGGGATACTCCACTTATTCTCAAAGTGAAATTTAAGCAGCTCATTACATTTTGGATCAATACCAGCGCCGGCCAAGTCCTTACAGCCAGTTGGAAAAGGAAAGGAATATTAGAGTTTGATGGTTGTTGCTACTAGAGACCGAGGGCACTCTGCGTCCCCACAACCTGCACGGATTGGGGTATTTGTTAGACGGAAAGGATGGGAGATCTGAGAGTGACCGTTGAGTCGGTGATGCGATCCATGGATAGGGGGTTATTTATAGTGTTCGTTACACTGATAGACAGCTTGCGGTAATGACGACAACACAAATGTTTTCAAATTTACCATGGCAAAACGTGATCATCGACCAACAAACGCTTCTTGTGTGCGTTTTGTTTCCTTACTTATCAACCGGTTCGATAGCCGAGTGGTAGCGTGCGAGCCTGGTGATCTCAAGGTTCTTGGTTCGAATCCGGCTGCCAACAGACACTTTTTTTAATTGTAAATCGGGTCCATGGTAGAATTGAAAACATAAATCTGTTGAGATGAAACGAAAATCAGTCTGCACAAATCAAGTGGCGTTGTGCATTTAAGTTGACCCTCAGAATAGTAATTTCAACTGCAAGCCGCCTTTCAGTGTAGGTAATAGATTGCATGGTGAATATGAAGGTCAAGCGACACAGTTCGCTTTGGTTGCATAACTTGCAGGCGTTATATACACTGTGCTGTGGAAGTTGGTTGAAAGGGAATCGACTTTTTCAATTCGTTCCTGGTTCTAGCGATTACTACGAACATATGAATATACATTAGTTGTATATTAGCATTAGCATTAGTATTGGGCAAGTCGCACAAATTCGTACATAGGTGGTACAGTCCCAGACCGCTGTTATGAGGGTTGCATCCTTCCCGTCCGAACCATAGCACAGAGATTTGGGACTAATCTCTGGCTCTTAGACAAGACTAACGCAATCCTCCAATGATAGAGCACTGTACTAGCCACGTCCTTGCGATTGCTGAGGGATAGGAAAGGAGGATGGTTAGTTTTGGACACCTATGAAAAATGTAGACAGCTCTACGATCTCTTCAGTACGTACACACTTAATTCAGATTGCCGGGATATCAGCATTTTTCCATTCTTTTGCCGAGATTTGCACAGCCGAGTAATCAGCAAACAACAATTTTGCTGAGATCTCAGCATTTTTGACAGTTCATTGCTGAGCTTCGGCAATCGTTTTGCTGAGAGTCAGCTAACAAATGTCACTTTTTGCTGGAATATCAGCTGATAGTTTTACTGAGCAGACGGCTGTGCGCGTTTTTGTCGAGCCCGCAAATCTGTTTTGAGTGTGTAGGTGGAGCAGATTAACTTTTCCTCCGCCATCTGGAGTAGACAGCTCAAAAAGTTTCGAGTTTTTAGAAACAGCTTCGTAAAGGGAATTGTTCATTGACATTTTATATATGTTATTTATGATTTAGTTTTACCTGCTTGTTTTATCTGGTTGCGGGACAAGGTATTTGGAGTACATTGCTTAATATTTCTAGAGCACCGTTTTTTGGAACCGTTGAACGGATTTGGATTAAAATGCATCACGCTGTTGACAACCACTGAACAATTAGCGTGATGCATTTTCATCCAAAGCCGTTGAACGGTTCCAGTACGACTGCAGCGATCGACACGATCGGTCGTGTTCGTGGTGTACTCACCAGAAAGTAAACTCCATTGGAGTATAAACGAAAACTCGTTGGCAATATAGCGCTAGTTCGCTGCGCCATTTTTCCGCTCTTTAGCTCTGTGCTAAGAGCACCAGAATCAAGAAGAAGAAGAAGAAGTTGAACGGTTCTAAAAAACGGTGGTCTAGAAATTTTGAGCTATGTACTCCAAATACCTTGTCCTTAAATGTTGTAACTGTTTTTGGCAAACAAACTCACCTCTAAACGTCTCTTTCCAGCCCATCCGCAGTGCCGTCTACCGGGTGGAGCAGCGTGTCCGAACGTTCTACGAGTACGTTTTGCAGCAGAAGAGCGCTTTGGCGGCCTCCGTCGAGAGCATTTCGGTGGACGATGCCACGTATCAGATTGAGCTGGCTATCAGCTTCATGAAGCACTACATGGAGCTGGACAGTGATGGTTTGACGGATACCCCACAGAGCAACCATCGGGTGATCATTGACACTCGCAAGTCGTTGTTTGAAATTCTACTGGATCTGCACTCGTCGATGCGATCTACGTGCGTCGGATTTAGTGTGTACTTCCGGGGTGATCACAGGAAGAATTACTTCGTGGAAAAGCTTTTGGAATACGAGAACTTTTCCTTCGATGCTGACAAGTTGGATATTCCGCAAAGTAGCTTCGAGGTGGCTTTCTGTACGATGGTTGTGTTCGATTCTGGTGATCTAGAATCTGCGACTGATGTGTTGGCGAAGGCTTGGGTGAACTGCTCGGTCCCGTGGGAGATCCGCAATGTGTTGGTGCAAGAAACGGTGCAAGAGAAGTTTATTACCCTGCTGGAGAGCAAACTTAAACCATTCCTATCAGACCACGTTCCATGTGCAAATGCAATGGTGAGTGCCATCGAAAAAGCAAACTCAACGGGACTGAGGGTGATCCGCCCTGAAGGCAACATGCCAGGGCCGGCTGTAGTCTACGGTTCGAGTGTGGACTTTTTCCTCAAGCCCAATGCTGTGCAAGCCAGCCCGGTCGTGGTGTTGAACGTGTTCAGGACACCGAAGGAAGCGATCAGTTTGGCGAACAAGAGCAACGGTGGATCGGTATCACTATGGACCGAACAGCTATGCCTGGCTATGGAATCGGCTTATGCTGTGGAAGCACAGACCGTTTGGGTCAACACGTATGCTCGGTTCAACCCAGCGTTCCCGTATTCATTCCGTCGTGATGGCAACTGCTATGGATCCGAATATGCGATCTACGAGAAGAAGGTGAAAACGGTATTCGTCCCATCGGCGGAACATTCCACAAATTCGGCGGAGAAGAACAAGGCGGCCATCAAAGCTCTGGGAGTGTTGTCTGACGAGGTGAAAAATCATCGGTTTGCATTCGTTCGCAACGAGAAAAACGTTCACTATGAAGTTATTAGCACTCCGTACAAGATCGAAAACTACAATGAGAATCATAAGATGCAAATCGTTGAGGACTTTTGGGAAAAATATGTATCGATTGATTCGTTTGATAGAAACTTACTGTTAGATACTGTTTATAATCAGCGTAAAACTGTTGTCATTCCATATGGAGTTAGCTTTGCAAATTAATTGTTTTGAACATTGCTAATGAAATAAAGAACAAGAAATTAATGCTTTTTTACCTCAGCTGTTCTATTCCCAGAAATATCACAATAGGAAGCAATCAGTGAAGTACTAGATTGAAAGTAGTGAGCTGGATTTTTGTATGGTGAGATGATCAATTCTCCGTTTCTGCAAAGAAATGCTGCAAACAGCGTGGGTTATATGATTTCTTGCCTAATTTGATGCTGTTTGAGCAAAACTTTGGGTAACTGTGTTGTTGAAGTTTCAAGAAATAAATAATACAACAACACAGTTACCCAAACTTTTGCTCAAACAGCATCAAATTAGGCAAGAAATCATATAACCCACGCTGTTTGCAGCATTTCTTTGCAGAAACGGAGAATTGATCATCTCACCATACAAAAATCCAGCTCACTACTTTCAATCTAGTACTTCACTGATTGCTTCCTATTTATCTCACCAATATCACAGTATTGGCAAACTTCTCGTAACATTAATGAACAATTGGTCTGTGTGTCTCTGACAGATTTTAACAACGAAACTTAACGTGGGCAGGCTTTAATTACGTTATAACTCATACTACCCGAACTGGCTCCTTTTATGTTGCCTTTCCGCTTTGACTTCCAAAGCGTTCTAAACCGAAAAAATGCTGAACAAATTTGAGGAGAAACCTGAGATAATTCTGCCGAGAAGAATTCCGTGAGAAATCACTGGAAGACAATCTAGAAGAAATCGATAGATAAATGGTGGAAGACATGTTTGGAAGAATTAAAAAAAAATACCTCGAAGAACCGTGGGAGAAGTTTTTGAATAAATTCAGGAAGAAACTTTGTAAAAATTCCGTGAGGAATCTTTGAAAAACTAACTTGGGTAATTTGTGGACATAGTTCTGGGAAGCATCTCTGGAAGAACTCCTGAAGAAAACCCTTAAACGAATTCCGGAAAGAATCCTTCGGTATATTCCCGTGCAGCACACTTGCTCTAGAAAAGCATATGCAACTCTTGTATGTCTGAATTTGGTCGTATATGAGTACCCAGCTAACACAAAGTCTTATATGATGTTGAATAGGATGCTAAAGTGGAGGCCATATGCAGGCTTGTCCCGCACTGAACGCATAAAATTTTTGCTCTTTGAATTTACACCACCTTACTGATCATAAACTTCCAATGTTTATTGCTTAACCAATAGAAGGATATTTGAATATCCTAAATGTCATTTCGAACTGTCAAAAAACCGCACCGTAGTGCCGCGCTGGCGTGCGCAAAGAGAATTACACTTGAGTGCGCGCACTCTAGTGTATTTCACTTTGATCGCTCCGTGCGGCTCTGCGGTGCGGTTTTTTGACAGTTCGAAATGACATTTAGGATATTCAAATATCCTTCTATTGGTTAAGCAATAAACATTGCAAGTTTATGATCATTAAGGTGGTGTAAATTCAAAGAGCAGAATTTTTTGCGTTCAGTGCGGGACAAGCCTGGCCATATGCGTACCTGCTTCCATTTAACCGCGTGTAAAGTGTGCGTATATCGCCTCCACTTTTGCATCCTATTCAACATCATATACGACCGTGTGTTGACTGGGTATCATATATGCTTGCCTAGACCATGTGTGCCACTAGCGTTTAAGGGAATATGCCCGACCGTGAATTCAAAAAGAATTCTTAAAGAATTCCGGTGGATTCTTTAGGTGAATTTCGAAAGAAGTCCTAAGAAAAATTCCAAGACGAAATTTTGAACATTTTCCGAGTAAGATCTCTTTAAAAACGGTTATGTAAAAAGCCTCATAAAGTCCTTGATGGGATTCTAGAATAAACCCTTGGGAAATTATGGAAGAAATGTCTGGAAGATCTTCGGAAGAATTCCTGGTGGAATTCCTACATATTGAGATCTCTGGAATATTTCCCGGTCGAACCTTCGAAAGATTTCCGAAGTTAATTTCTGGGGGGATTCAAAAATATGATAATTTCAGAAGAATTTTGTGTTGCATCTTCACAAGATTTCCGGAAGAAAATCATGGAAGACTTTTGGAAGAAATCCCTGGAAGAATTCTGAAAGATATGTCTGAGGAAACAGGGGGAATCCTGGAAAAAATCTGAGAAGAATTTTTTGGAAGAACTTGAGGAGAAATCTCCACAAAAATACCGGGTAAAATCCTTCAAAAGCTTCTGGGATTAATTTCAGAAAGATTTCCGGAAGGTAATCTTTTGAGAATTCTTTCATATATTTTTGAATAGAATTCCTTGAAGTATTTCCTGAAAAAAATCAGACATAATTCTAAGTACAGGAGCTCGGAAACCATAGAAGAATATCAAGAGAAATCTTGGAAAAAAGAGAGAAATTTATGTAAGAACTCCGAGAGGCATTTATTTGGGATTTTGAGAGAAAGACCTGAAATAGTTCCAGCAAGAATCATTGGATGATTTCGTGAATGAGATCCCTGGAAAACTTCCCGGTTGAGCTCTGGGTTGAACCATCCGGGTGGGTTCTATGAATACTCCGTGAGGAATTATCTTAAGAATTCTGGGAGGAATATGTGGAAAAATTCTGGGAAGAATTCGTTGAAAAACTGGAGAAACTTTTGGTGAAATTCCTGGAAGAGTCCCAGGAGCAATCCTGGGGAGTACTCAGGATGAAATCCCTGGAATAATTTCAGGGAGAATCATTGAGAAATGTTCAAGTAGAATCCTTGAAAGAATTTAGGAACAACCCAAGCCTAACGATCCCTTAGCACAACTCCCTAAAGGAATCCCTGGAGAAATTCAAATAGAAAATGTTAAAAAGTGGAAGAATCCTTTGAGAAATTTGTAAAAGTCCGTAGAGGAATCTGTGGACAAATCGTTGGAGAATTATCTGGAGGCATCCCCTAAGGAATTTCACAAGGAATTACAAGTTGAAACCCTACAGGAATTTTCGAAGAAAACATGTAAATAGTTTCTGTTAGACACCTCTGGCGTAGCTTCTGGGATAAATCCCTTGAGTAATTTCTGCAGAAATCCCCATGGCGCTTGCCACGGATATCCCAGGAGGCATCCTTAGCGAAATTCCTGGAACAATCTCTGGAATAATTCCTAGAAGAATCATAGAGGAATTGCTATTGAAATCTTTTGAGAAAACTCGGTCAGAATTTCAGATAAAATTCCTGGAGAAATTCACTGAGGAATTCCTGAAAAAAAAGTTCTGGAGCAATATCTGGAGCAATTCCTGGGAGGAATCCCTGCAGAAATGGTATTCTTACATGAGATGAGATGAGATGAGATGAGCAAGTGTTTCTGAAGGAATTCCGTAAGAAATCAAAAGAGAAACTTCTGGAGCAATGCCTACAGATATTTCTTGGGAATATCAAGGAAAGATTTTGAAGAAATCTCAAGAGAAACCCTCGAGGAATTCATAGAGGATGACAGATAGGGAAATCTATAGAGGAACCATGGAGAACCCCCCTTAGGAATTCTTGGATAAATTGTATGAGTAATTTCTCCAGGAACTGAAAGCATACATACAGATTTTTAAGAAATCTCAAGAGGGATTCCAGGAGAAATCCTTGAATAAATCCATGGCAGATTTTCTGGAAGGTTCCCACCAGCAACTCCTGGAAGAATCCATAGGAAAAGCTCTAACTCTAGGAGGCATTATTGGGGAAATTCCTACAGAAATCTCTGGACACATCCCTTGTGGAGTTCATGTCTAAATTTTTGGAAAAAGTCCTTCAGAAAGAATATAAGGAGGAATGCCAGTAGGGGTTCCTGAAAGAGGTCAAGATTATATCGTGGCACGAAGACATTCTATTTATGCTCAAGGAAGTCAAGTAAATTTGCATTAACGAAAAGTTCCTGGATCAACTGAGGTCTTACTGAATACCCGTGCGTTTACAGTTTCGGCTATATGGGCTCTGTTTAGGGACGAGTTATTGAAATAATTACTGAACTCTGACGCAACTAATGGGCACAACAATCCGTTGTGAAGCCATATGGGTTCAAAGAACTGGGATGATTTGATACTCCCACAATTGATGCATTAGTAAGTACATTAGACGCAAGTAATTTTTGTCACACTCTGACTTAAAATAGAAACGACGTAGATATATTTGTTTCAAACTGAACATTTATTGAAGCATGTCAATGCTGTTATCGATCCTACTGGAAGTTACTTTACAACTTTGAAATAACTTTCCGTCTAGACTTGTTCCTAAATTTAATCGTTTCGCAAGTATTTATATCCATCTGTATATTCAATTGCGCAGGTAAGTGAATCTTAGGCTATATGAATGCAATCTCTCGAGTTAAAACTCGTTTGTGCTTTCTGGTTTTGTTGTGATTATGGTCTTCCTCAGGGCATACATTGTGTGATAATCGCTATTGCTATATGCTTACTATTTTTATCAGATAGCTACTGTGAAATGGCGCAGACTCTTTACGTAGGTCAACAATACATTAATCCGTGAGCATATCTAAACATTTAAAGTATTATTTGTATTATTTGTATTGAACTATGTATGTAACTCTTTGAAATTAATATATTATGCTGGTTGTGAATGATAACATGAGTCACCCTAAACTGCGTGACTAAGTAGCTTGTTTAGAGTGAACTCAAATTTATCATTAACATTCTTGTTGCGAGACATTTCTTCATGATGACAGTTTTGATTAAATGTTTAGTTTAGTTTCATGTAGTCTGTCATTTTCATAAGTAAACCTATTTATTTTACTAAAATTACCTTAACTCTAGTGTACGATCATAACTCCGGTTCATAAAGAAAATGATGGTGGTCTTATTGTACTTGTTTCTAAATTCAAGCATGTGTATCGTGTGTAAATGTGATGACAAAACGAATCGGATGATTTTGTATTCACTAGATACATTTGGAATGAACCAAACTGTCTGGTAAAACTGGAATTTCGATTTCACATGCTGGGGATCCCCTATCACACCCTGCGCGAGACTTCTAATGCAAAGTTGCTTGTTTCCTTCCGGCTGACTGATAAATCGACGCTCAAACGCTTACGTGCATAATGCACTGAGCAGTATGAGGTTCGTAATCACTAATCAGAACCGGCTTATCGTAAGCTAATATTATCCTCTTGTGTTTGTCCGGTGCGGTGCCCCATCCCAACTGATGTCTAATCGTCTTCTGGAATCAATTCGCGGGCTGATTTCAGAGAGAATATTCTCTTGTTGCGAAGGTATTGCTTCCTCTTGCGGAATTCGTCGTTCGTGCCGTGCAGCGTGTCCCACCAGCCGTAGTTTCCGTAGCACTGGTTGAATCTGGAAATAGAAGTTTGGAACAGGTTGAATGAGGTTGATCATGTTCAATGCAGCTATTAATCAGTTTGGGATTCTTCAATAATATGGCGTTGGTTTAGGTAAGAATTTTGGGAGCCCTGAAAGAATGTTGCTGAAATTTCTGGAAGAAGTTTATGTGAAATTCATAGTTCTCGAAGGAACAACAAGCATTCTTGAATTGAGAACATCTTAGATGCATTTTGTTTACTGTAATACATATTAACGTTAGTTGGAGTTACAACCATTTTTGCGGACCCCTCGATTTTGATCAATTGTTGGCACATTTAAATTTCTATAACTCGAAAATTTCTCCAGAAACCACTGACCTTTACGTGCCATTGAAGAAGCTTCTCTGCATCTTGAGCTGTCATAGTTTTTGTTGAAAAAAAATATCAACAAAAATCATCATAACCTCTTTTTAAGTACGGAAAATTTTTCAATTAGGTTTTAAAACAGTTTATTGCTACTCTTAATACGGTTTTCACGTGAGGGATGAGAACCACCATGTTTGTGGTGGTTCTTCCGGGTCTGTTCTGGCATTAGCCTTGAATAGGTCGTATGTTCATAATGATTTCTATGCAGATTCGGCCTATTCATATCCTTGGACCGCAGCTGCAGCTGCTTTATTCCATGAACCTCAATAGGGTAACTTTCCGGGAGTCGTGGATCGTCTATTTTCGACATGAATTTCGGTTTCGCAGCAATTACCGGCGAGTTGGGTGGTTCGCTATCGTATTCTCTGGGCCCGTTTCTTCTCTACGGTTCCCCGTGGAATTGCTATCACCGATTCTTCCAACGCGAACTGGCTTTTGAGTAACTCAGAGCGGCCCATACACCGTCCATCTTGCCGCCGGCAGCAGCGCATTTTCCTGACAACTACAGGCCAATCTCGATGTGTTTTCTGTCCACCGGATGGTCAATCGCTCTGGTACTCCGATTGCTCCCAAACGGTTGTTGGCGAGGTTTATCTCCACCTGCGTTACGGAAGCTCCTTCGTCTAGTAACGCCAACACAGGATGAATGAGCGGATTGTGGTATTCTCTTCAGTCGCCGTTTGTTGCAACGCATTTCAAACTTGCATAGCCCGCCGTGTTCGTTAGGATGGCACAACTTCTCCCGCGTCACCAGCTTCAAGCGCTCAACGTACCGCATCTTTTTGAAATCCCCGCAGGGCCACAGACGACGGTTCGTTAGAAAGCCACATCATGCACGGCTTCGGCTTCCTCGCTTCGCGTGTGTTGTCGGCCGAACTGTTGGCTTCACAGTGACAGTGCAGTCCAGCCTCATTTGGCCGGGTGTTTCCGGATCGGGAAAATGGTTTGGACGACGAGTGTAGATTGAACTCCCCAAACTTCACCTCAACGATGGCTTCGCAGGTGTCCGAAACTATGTCCATAAGGAAATCCATCAGCGTCCGCAACGTTGTTTCATGCGTTGTTTCCTCCCGACAGTGCTGGGAATGGATCCACTCGCGCTTTTCCCGATTCGGCAGTTTGGCGACCAGCGACTTTATCAGTAGCGGGCTGACGAGATGTTGCCGTACATCGGCTGCCTCTCGATGGCCGCAGAGTTGTTCCACCGTGTTTTCGAATGGAACAAAACTTCCCAAATCTTCTGGCTTCCAGCTAGTTGATCTTGTCCAGCAGGCTTTGAAGTAGTTGTTCCGGGCGGCCAAAGTGCCGACACAGCTTTTCGATGACCTGCGGGATGGATTCGGAAAGTAGTAACTGCTCAGACACCAGCTTGGGAGTGTTGACTTCCAGCGCGCCCTGGAGTCGCATCAAATTAACAGGCATCTTTGGACCACAGACAAACAGACGTTGCTCTTAATCTTCCGTCAATCGCGCGATTGGTCATCATCGTCAGCCCCACGCTAATGCTGAGTACAAGTTTTTTTTCAGCGTGTTGTACAAAATACAATAGCACGATCGCTCGACGGGTGACGGGTTCGATTCCCGGTCGGTCCAGGATCTTTTCGTAAAGGAAACTTCCTTGACTTCCTTGGGCATAGAGTATCTTCGTGCCTGCCACACGATATATACACATGCAAAATGGTCATTGGCAGAGGAAGCTCTCAGTTAAAAACTGTGGAAGTGCTTATTGAACACTAAGCTGAGAAGCAGGCTTTGTCCCAGTGAGGACGTTACGCCAAGAAGAGGAGAGGAGAGAGGAGCATTGCGATCCCAAAGGAAAAGCATTTCTGATCATGTTGATTAGGTAGGAGGTCACTGAATAGTTAAGTGATTTTTCTATTACATCGAGCGTGCAGAATTTTTACCGTTTAGACTAGAGTTGACGCTGACTTTTTGCAGATTTTCCGGATGCGAGCCTGCTTCTTGGCGACCATCTTCATCAGCCGGTACTCCTGGGCCTTCTCCTGACAGACCTTGCTTTAGCGGTACCAGTTTGCCCTCTTCGCTACCCACACAACGCCGGATGTGGAACCATTCCGGACAACCGTCGCAGCCGACCACCACACACGAATTGCGCTCTTGTTCTTCTGGGGTTCCTCTAGAACAAATTTTCAGGAGCGCGACCCCCTTTTGCCAGCAGACGTACTTTTCGCGACCCAGCATAGAAATTCTCTCATTTGTTGTCTGTTACAGTAAAATATTCAACTGTCCCTCGCGATCCAAACCATTATCTAGAAAGTCAAACTGAGATGCCACAAGGGGTCTCTTCTGAGATTTTTCAAAAATTTCCTACTGGGGTTATTTTTAGGTTTTTGTTTTGGAATTACTCAAGTTATTTCTTTCCTCCGGAAAGTCCTTCTGAGGTTCCTCAAAAAGTTCTTTTAGGAATTTTTCCTGGATTTAAACCCAAGATTCCTTCAGTAGATCCTTCTGGTATTTCTTTTGATGTTCATCCCTTATGTATTTACTCCAGATTTTATTTTACGATTCTTTCAGAAGCTTCTTCTAAGGTTATACAGGGAGCTCCAAGAGAAAGAGAGGAATACCAGAAGAAACTATTTTAGTACCTACACTCCCGTTCAAAAGTTTGGGGTCACCCCCTCAAAAACATGTCATTTTTTTAGGCCCATATCTCCGCCAATTTGCGTCCGATTTCAAAACCCGAGGTTTCATTCAAAAGATAATAAGTCAAAGAAACTTTGAACATGAATTAAAAAGACTTTTTCAAAAAAATTTGTATGTAAACTTAACCCAAAGTTGCCAAATTTTCTAAAAAATGAATATAAACTTACGGCAGTGTCGCTGGAAGTTAGGTCGACCAAATTTTAAGATGAGAGCGGTAATATGACCCATTTTCTATTAGCTTTCAACTGCTTTTTACAGAACTTAGCTAAAAAATCTAGAAAAAAAGTTATTAAGTAAATTAATCCTTGATGTCATCGACCAAAAGTTTGGGGTCACCCCTCAATATGATGTATCGGCCAAAAGTTTGGGGTCACTATCGTAAAACATGGAAAAGTGATTAGTTGATATCTTTGTCATCTTTCATTCAATTTTAATTCTTCTTGGCTTATTTGAAACAAAATGAATGATACTTACTGCATAGACATTGAACCACACATATTTGTTGAAATTTACATACTAAAACTTAACGTAAAGTTGCCTCATTTTTTGAAGCGTGGTAAAATGTGCTAACTTTACATAACATTTTTATATACAAAAATCGTTAAATACGTTAAGTTAATGACATCAAACGTAAATTTAGTTAATTATCTTTGAAATGAGCCAAAAATAATTAAAATTGAACTATAGATGACGAAGATATCACCAAACTGATGACAGATGACCCCAAACTTTTGGCCGATACATCATATTGAGGGGTGACCCCAAACTTTTGGTCGATGACATCAAGGATTAATTTACTTAATAACTTTTTTTCTAGATTTTTTAGCTAAGTTCTGAAAAAAGCAGTTGAAAGCTAATGGAAAATGGGTCATATTACCGCTCTCATCTTAAAATTTGGTCGACCTAACTTCCAGCGACACTGCCGTAAATTTATATTCATTTTTTATAAAATTTGGCAACTTTGGGTTAAGTTTACATACAAAATTTTTTGAAAAAGTTTCTTTTAAATCATGTTCAAAGTTTCTTTGACTTATTATTTTTTGAATGAAACCTAGGGTTTTGAAATCGGACGCAAATTGGCGGAGATATGGGCCTAAAAAAATGACATGTTTTTGAGGGGGTGACCCCAAACTTTTGAACGGGAGTGTATTTCTTCATAAAATGAACTTTTTATAACTATTTCATGTTCTGATTAACTACATAACATCCCAACCAAGGCTCCATAAAAAATGTCAAAATAGAGAATTAACGGGAAGTCCTATTAGCGATTGATTGTTTAGTAGCAATGATTTCAGCTAAATTAGAAGTACATTGCAAATTCCTTGAAAAAATTAGGCAAAACTAGCTTCTTTCTAAAAAAAAATAAAAGTTTACACCCATCTCTAGACATCTACGAATCAGATGACGTAAAAAGTTTAAGATCATTTCGACGCTTAAGAGTTCCTATTATGAAATTTAAATGTAGTACCCGAGTGATCAATGTCACCCCGCTGATCAATTTGACCCCGGTTTACGGTAGTTTCAGAAGGATCTCCAAGAGAATTCCCAGAAGGGATTGCATAAGCAATTCAAGGAGGGACTCCTCGAGGAATCTGGGAAGGATGTTCTGAAGGAATCCCATATGAAATTTTGGGATCCTAGTGAAACGTCAGAAGAAAAACAAAAAAAAAAATATCGTTGAGGAATTCCAGCAGGATCTCCGAAAGAAATTTCTGAAGGAAACCATGAAGCTACTCAGTGGCGTAGCTAGGAATTTGGAGGCCCGGTGCGGAACCAAATTACTGGGCCCTCATGAAAATTACAGATGTACATATTTTACAATGATAAATCTATACATTTTACTCTCGAATGATCGCGCTGTTGTGTTTTGTACAAAACGTTGGAAGACTTGTACTCAGCATTAGAATCTGCTGGCAGTGGTGGCCAACTGACTGACGGAAGGGTAGTCCACCTGGGATTTTATCAATAATATTCATAGGATTCCCAAGAAATTTCAGGAAAAATTATTACAAAAAAATACTCTTCTAGGATATGATATATATGATTGTTTTTGAACCATAGAGTAAGGTGGGGCAAAAGTTCGACCTTAGTTGAAAATTCAACGTATTTCAAAAAATCGAAGCAGATAAAAATAACAAATAGCGTGTGGTGATTCTACCATCCATCAGCTAAAATTTTACTGGACAAAGTTACGCCAAATGTCTTTTCAATTTTGAGTTACAACACTTTTTGTATGTGGGTAATTCTCGCTGAGACCGGCCCACTATTTACACCTTGTCTTCAAAAACGTGTAAGGTGCCGATTTTCTGAAAGCCATCGCCTAAAAAGTAAGAAAAATGCATTTGGTTACTCAAATTGATGGACCCCCCGTTAGTTAGAGCCACAACAATTTTTGCAGACCCCTCGATTTTGGTAAAATGGTGGCTCACTTAAACCGTTATAACTCGAAAGTTTCTTCAACAACCACCTCAAAACGAATTGTTGTTGAAAAGAAGAAAGATAGAGCTACTATTTACAATAATAAAAAATTGGGTCGGCCATATTGATTTTGGCCGCCATCTTGGATTTTTATACCAAAACATTTTTTTCACCATGAGGGCAACCATCGATTTTCAAAATTTTTACATCAATTGAAAGCTGGGACATTTATACAAAACATATCAAAAAATTAGAGATGTCTTTTTCTTCTTTCAAAAGTTATCTGCCGTTTTGTAAACCATACCACTGGGCCCGGTGCCGACCGTTTACATAAATGCAGCGTTATTTCGCAGTGTTTACGAACACGAATTAAAATTCTGAAACCACTAATGGAAAGTTGAAGGTTTAAGCTTTTCAAAACACTAAAAAAAGTAATAAAAACAATGCCCGCATCATTGAGAAACAGTCAAAAACGGAAACGCACCTCCGATTTGGCCAAATTTTGCGGCACGCGCCTTTGTGTATACATGCAGGCGTAAACTCGGATGCTGTTGTATGTCTCTGCCGGTGCGCATGGAAATGTATGGAGAAAACGTGGCTTAATTTGCAAAACTGTAGATAACTTTTGAAAGAAGAAAAAGACATCTCTAATTTTTTGATATGTTATGTATAAATGTCCCAACTTTTAATTGATGCAAAAATTTTGAAAATCGGTGGTTGCCCTCATGGTGAAAAAAATGTTTTGGTATAAAAATCGAAGATGGCGGCCAAAATCAATATGGCCGACCCAACTTTTTATTATTGTAAATAGTAGCTCTATCTCTCCTCTTTTTAACAACATTTCGTTTTGAGGTGTTTTCGGTGAAACTTTTGAGTTATAACGGTTTTAGTGAGCCACCATTTGACCAAAATCGAGGGGTCTGCAAAAATTGTTGTGGCTCTAACTAACGGGGGGTCCATCAATTTGAGTAACCAAATGCATTTTTCTTACTTTTTAGGCGAGGGCTTTCAGAAAATCGGCACCTTAAACATTTTTGAAGACAAGGTGTAAATAGTGGGCCGGTCTCAGCGAGAATTACCCATGTGTGTGTTTTATTCGAACTCTTGCCCCACCACTGCACAATGGGGAAAAACCCATGAAAACCAGGAAAAAAATCAATAACTTTTGTCGCAGTGGAGTGAAAATTGCAAACAAAATCATTTCCGCTTGGAATACGTCTGATAAATCGAATGGAACTAGTGTCGTTCACCGCACGAAACTGTATGTCGACCTACAAAGTCGATTTATCATCGGATTCTTGAATTTTCATACTAAAAGATGCGTTTTAACAGAATATCTCATACAATATATTGATATTATGAGTTTACTCTGGCATACAAATTCTTTAGAATGTACACAAGGTGTATTCGATATAAATATTAATTTATGTCGACTCAAGTATTATTTTGGCGAAAATGATCGATTTTCATACAAAATCTCATAATTCTGTCGTTGTTAACTAGGATATTATGAATTTACTCTGACATACAATTCCTTTAGTATGTGCACAGGTAGTATTCGATATAAATATTTTTTATGTCGACTCAAATTGGTTATTTTGGCGAAAATGATCGTTTTCATATAAAAAATCATAATTCTGTCGTTGTTAACTAGGAACACTAAATCGTTTCCGCTAAGTAAACGGCTGGCAAATCGACTGTAGCTAGTGTCGTTCACCGGACGAAATAGTATGTCGACCAACAGAGTCGATTTATCATCAGATTCTTGATTTTTCGTACTAAAAGATGCGTTTTGTATTAAAATTATGAATTTATTTTGACATACAATTACTTTTCAATGTACACAAGTAGTATTCGGTACAATTTTTTTATGTCGACTCAAGTAGGTCGTTCAAATGATTAATTTTCTTACAAATGATTAATTTTCATACAAATTGATATTTGTAATAGTTAACAAAGAAGTAAATATTTGAAAACATTTGAATTTTGAAAATTGTAATTACTTCTGCACCCCAAATTTCTCTCTCTCACTATCTTCTTGGCGTAACGTCCTCACTGGGACGAAGCCTGCTTCTCAGCTTAGTGTTATATGAGCATTTCCACAGTTATTAAGTGAGAGCTTCCTCTGCCAACGACCTTTTTGCATGTGTATATCGTGTGGCAGGCACGAAGATACGCTATGCCCAAGGAAGTCAAGGAGATTTCCTTTATGGAAAGTTCCTGGAGCAATCTGGAATCGAACCCGTCACCCCCAGCATGCTCATGCTGGATACCCACGTCTTTACAGCTGTGGCTATATGGGCCTAAATACTGTATTCCAAATTTATTTTTCTATCGTAAACAGCTATTTTATAACTCGAGTCGATTAAATCGGCTCGCCTGCTATCACTGTAGAGTCGAGCAGAAAAGCTAGTACAGAAATCGACTAGCTCGATAGCCGACAGAAGCAGAGTGGTCGATTTGTGATTTTGACAGTTTAGTGAGAGAAATTCCTCAAGGATTTCCTCCAAAAAATCCTCCAAGAATTCCTCCGCAAATTCCTCCGGAAATTCCTCCAAGAATTCCTTCGGAAATTTGTCATGGACTCCCTCCGAACTTTCTCCGCAAATTCCTCAAAGATTTCCTCCGGAAATGCCTCAAAGATTTCCTCCGGGAATTCCTCAAAGATTTTCTCCCGAAATTCCTTAAGGATTTTCTCCGGAAATTCCTCCAGGATTTCCTCCGGAGATTCCTCCAGGATGTCCTCCGGAAATTTCTCCAGGATTTCCTTCGGAAATTCCTCCAGGATTTCATCTAGATTCTAGAAAGTCCTCCAGGATTTCATCTGGAAATCTTCCGGGAATCCCTCAGGGAATTACTCCAGAAATTCCTTCAAGATTCCCTTCGGAAATTCCTTCAGGATTTCCTCCGGAAATTGCTTCAGGATTTCCTCCGGAAATTCCTTCAGGATTTCCTCCGGACATTCCTTCAGGATTTCTTTTGGAAATTCCTCAAGGTTTTCTTCCGGAAATCCCTCCAGGACTTTCTTCGGAAATTCCTCAAGGTTTTCTTCCGGAAATTCCTCAAGGTTTTCTTCCGGATATTCCTTAAGAATTTCATCCGGAAATTCCTTAAGGATTTCATCTGGAAATTTCTTAAGGATTTCTCCGGCAAATTCCTCAAAGGATTCCTCCAGAAATTCCTCCGGAAATTCTTCCAGGAAATCTACGGCAAATTTCTTCAGGATTTCCTTGAAATTCTTCCAGAATTTTCTTCGGAAATTTCTCAAGGATTTCTTCCGGAAATTCCTTAAGGATTTTATCCGGAAATTCCTCAAGGATTTCATCTGGAAAATCCACCAAGGATTTCCTCCGCAAATTCCTCCAATGATTCCTCCGGAAATTCCTCCAGGAATTCCTCCAGAAATCATTCCAGGAAATCTTCTGGATATTTCTTCAGGATTTCCTGCAGGAATTCCTCCAGGAAAATCTTGAGGAATTTCCGAAAGAAATCATGAAGGAATTTTCGGAGGAAATGCTGAAGGAATTTCCGAAGAAAATCTTGGAGGAAATTCCGGAGGAAATCCTGGAGGAATTTCCTGAGGAAATCCTGGAAGAATTTCCTTAGGAAATCCTGGAGGAATTTCCTGAGGGAATCCTGGAGGAATTTCCGAAGGATATCCTGGAGGAATTTGCCAAGGAAATCCTGGAGGAATTTCCGAAGGAAATCCTGGATGAATTTTTGGAGGAATACATGGAGGAATTTCCGAAGGAAATCCAGGAGGAATCTCCGAAGGAAATCCAGGAGGAATTTCCAAAGGAATTCTTGGAGGAATTTCCGGAGGAAATCTTTAAGGAATTTCCGGAGAAAATCCTTGAGGAATTTCCGGAGGAAATTTTTGGGGAATTTCCGGAGAAAATCTTTGAGGAATTTCCGGAGGTATTCCTGGAGGTATTTTCGGAAGAACTCCTGGGGGAATATCCGGAGGAATTCCTGGAGGAATTTCAGGAGGAATTCCTGGAGAAATTTCCAGAGTAATTCCTTAAGGAATTCCCGGAAGGATTCCTGAAGGACTTTCCAGATGAAATCCTGGAGGAATTTCGGAAGGAAATCTTGGAGGAATTTCCGGAGGACATCCTGGAGGAATCTCCGGAGGAAATCTTGGAGGAATTTCCGAAGGAAATCCTGGAGGAATTTCCGAAGAAAATCCTGGAGGAATTTCCGAAGCAAATCCTGGAGGAATTTCCGAAGGAAATCCTGGAGAAATTCCCGAAGGAAATCCTGGTGAAGTTTCCGTAGGAAATCCTGGAGAAATTTCCGTAGGAAATCCTGGAGGAATTTCCGGAGAAAATCCTTAAGGAATTTCCGGAGAAAATCCTTAAGGAATTTCGGGAGAAAATCTTTAAGGAATTTCCGGAGAAAATCTTTGAGGAATTTCCGGAGGAAATCTTTGAGGAATTTGCGGAGAAAATTCGGAGGGAGTCCATGACAAATTTCCGAAGGAATTCTTGGAGGAATTTCCGGAGGAATTTGCGGAGGAATTCTTGGAGGATTTTTTGGAGGAAATCCTTGAGGAATTTCTCTCACTAAACTGTCAAAATCACGAATCGACCACTCTTCTTCTGTCGGCTATCGAGCTAGTCGATTTCTGTACTAGCTTTTCTTCGACTCTACAGTGATAGCAGGCGAGCCGATTTAATCGACTCGAGTTATAAAATAGCTGTTTACGATAGAAAGCTGAGAAGCAGGCTTCGTCCCAGTGAGGACGTTACGCCAAGAAGATAGTGAGAGAGAAATTTGGGGTGCAGAAGTAATTACAATTTTCAAAATTCAAATGTTTTCAAATATTTACTTCTTTGTTAACTATTACAAATATCAATTTGTATGAAAATTAATCATTTGTAAGAAAATTAATCATTTGAACAACCTACTTGAGTCGACATAAAAAAATTGTACCGAATACTACTTGTGTACATTCAAAAGTATTTGTATGTCAAAATAAATTCATAATTTTAATACGAAAAATTAAGAATATGATGATAAATCGACTCTGTTGGTCGACATACAGTTTCGTCCGGTGAATGACACTAGTTCCAGTCGATTTTCAGCCGTTTTCTTAGCGGAAACGATTTAGTGTTCCTAGATAACAACGACAGAATTATGAGTTTTTATATGAAACCGATCATTTTCGCCAAAATAACCAATTTGAGTCGACATAAAAAAATTATTTATATCGAATATTACCTGTGTACATACTAAAGGAATTGCATGTTAGAGTTAATTCATAATATCCTAGTTAACAACGACAGAATTATGAGATTTTGTATGAAAATCGATCATTTTCGCCAAAATAATACTTGAGTCGACATAAATTAATATTTATATCGAATACTACTTGTGTACATTCTAAAGGATTTGTATGCCAGAGTTAATTCATAAATAGTATGAGAAATACTGACAAAACGCATCTTTTAGTACAAAAAATAAAGAATCCGGTCATAAATCGTCTCTGTAGGTCGACATACAGTTTCGTCCGGTAAACGACACTAGTTTCAGTCGATTTACCAGACATTTTCTTTGCGGAAATAATTTAGTTTTCCTAGTTAACTACGACAGAATTATGAATTTTTGTATGAAAATCGATCATTTTCGCCAAAATAACCAACTTGAGTCGACATAAAAATATATTAATGTCGAATACTACTTGTGTACATTCTAAAGCATTTGTATGCCAGAGTAAACTCATAATTTCAATATATTATATGAGATATACTGTTAAAACGCATCTTTTAGTGTGAAAAATCAAGAATCCGATGATAAATCGACTTTGTAGGTCGACATACAGTTTCGTGCGGTGAACGACACTAGTTCCATTCGATTTATCAGACATTTTCCAAGCGGAAATGATTTTGTTTGCAATTTTCACTCCACTGCGACAAAAGTTATTGATTTTTTTCCTGGTTTTCACTGGGGCAAAAGTTCGAATCTAGTGTTTGTTGAATTTCGCTAACCGTAGCACACTATTTTGACCCTTTGGTAATAGGAATACCTGAAACCACTTAATATTTGATGTTAGAACTGGAATACACTTTAAAATTCGATTTGGATTTTACCCAAATCAGGGTTAAATTTACTACACCTAAAATTAGTAGTTTTCCGTCAAATTCAGATAAAACAACTTTTTTTTCAACTTTAATCGAATTTTCTCACTAATTCCATCACTCTTAGAGATAATATGTACATTTTGCAGAATTTTAGGTGTATACCTAAAGTTGCCATATGACTCGAACTTTTGCCCCACTATGTGTAAAATACGATTTCCAAATCTTTTTTGCAAAAAGTTATACATGCTAGAGCATCTTCAAAATATACCTAGTTACGCCCCAACATAAAATATCGAATTCAATTTCATTAAAATTTCATTCCATGCGTTGGAAGGGCCATCGCATGTTACAATTTATTGATCAAAAACCAACATTTTGTCATAACTTCTCGAAATATTGATCAATTTTCATAATTTTTGGAGTGAAAGACTCTTTTTCAAAAAGGGTTCGAACAACCTTGACACCCGAAAGAAATAATTTGAATTGAGCTCAAAAACTTTAAAAGAAACTCTTGCCCCACTTTACTCTATATTCTTCCAAGAAGTTACATCGGAATTCCGGCAGTCCTTCTTATAGAATTTCTTTAAACATTCTTCCGTGGTTTCTTTTAGATTTTATAGATCCTCCAAATTTTGATTTCAACAGAAGATAAGTATTTCACCATACATTCTTCAAGGATTTCTCAAATATTCCGTTACTTAACTTTTTTTGAGATTTCTCGAAAAAAAATATCTTAGCATTTCCTCATACATTCATCGTTCATCTTGGCGTTCTTTTGAAGCTTTCTTAATATTTTTTCCAAGGATTCCATCAAAAAATATTGCAACGCTTTTATTCGTAAAATTTCTGTAAAGAATTTTCAAGGAGTTTCTCTAAGGTTTTAATAAAAGATTTATTCTAGAATTCCTCCAAGAAATTTCTAAAGATTCCTACAGAAGTTCCCCTAAGAAAATTCTCAGAGAAACTTCTGTTCTGTAGGAATGTTTTTGAAAAATCCTTCTGGAATTCCTCCAACGAATTCATTATTATTCATGCACACTAGTGTAGTAATAGAGATAGAGGCAACAGTCTTATTGTTTTCTCCATTTCTTGCAACATAAACAATATAGTTATCCAAAGTTTTTCTCAAACAGCATCAAATTAGGCAAGGAATCATAATACCCACGCTTATTGCACCATTTCATTGCAGAAACGGAGAATTGACCTTCTCACAATACTAAAATTCAGCTCATTACTACAAATCTACATAGTACTACACCAAACGTGCCCCATTCCTGGTAGGGTCAACATTCTCTTAATAATCTTACAATCCCAAACTCTTCCTATTCGAAAACAAAGCGATTACGACACCGATTTATTACGCAATTTTTGTTATTATTTGTGCCCCCTAAGACTGTTTGCCACTTTCTGCAGGAATTCTAGAATGCCTATCTATCTCTTAAGTGATTAATGCAAAGCTAAGATTTCATAGAGGATATCCATCGGGAATTCTTCAGGAATCGTTTCAGGAATTCCTACGGGAATTTTTCCAGTGAATTATTAATTATTTCTCAAAAAAGCCCTTCAAAATTATCAAAAGATTATTTTTGAATTTCTTCAAGGATCCTGTTAGAAACTCCTTCTTGTTTAATTTATTTAATAGTTTTTTCAACGATTCTACGGAGGATTACTTGTGGGATTTTTTCAGGGATTGCTTTAGGAATTTTTCCAAGGTTTTATTCAAAGTTCTAAAGGGATTTCTTCAAAGAGGCTTTTAGAAATTGCTCCTAAACTTTCTTCAGGAATTTTCCAAAGCTGTCTTCAGTAGTTCATTAAGTAAATAGTCTTGCGATTTCTCCAAAAAATCTTTCACAATTTATTCAATTATTCTAGGAGTTTATTACTCCTGCAAGATTTTTTTCGAAGATTCCTTCACTAGTTCCTCCAAGACATTCTATAGGAATTCTTCCAGAGGATACATTAAGTGTTTTGCAAGAAATGCTAAAGAAATTTCTCCAAAAAGCCATTCAAGGATTCAGCAACTGCTTCTTTAGAAATTCAAATGAACAAATATAAGAATTCTTTCAAGAATTGTCACAGAAGTTCTTCCAAGAAATTCTATTGAAATATCGTAAAACATTTTTAGAAATTGCTTTGTGAATTTTTAGGAAATTATTTGTGAACTTCTCTGGTAATCACCTTATTTTTTATGGAAATGCTTTAGGTATTTCCTTTGAGATTTTCTTCGTTGTAAAATCTCGGATTTTTTTTTGAAATTCACAAGAGTATATCTCATGTAGCTTCAAATATGATAACCGACGGAGTTCCGTAAGGAATTATCAAAATAAATTTCCAGAGGAATTTCCAAAGGAATTTTCTGAGGAATTACCGAAGAAGGTTTCAAAACCTTGCCACTTAAATGTACACAAAAATTGACTAAGGAATTTTCAAAGTACCTGTCGAATGAATTTCTAAAGGAACTATTGAAAGAATTGCAAAGATAATTGTCAGGTATATCAGCAAAGGGACGGCCGGTGAAACTTTCAATGAACTTCCAGCAATACTTATCCCGTAGGAGTTCCCTGATAAATTTTCAAAGTAATTGCATAAAGAATTTCGAAAAGTAATATTGTAGATATTTTCAAACATAAATAATTTCCAAAATCAATTCAGAGAAATTTACAAAAGAGTTACCGAATCAAATTCCGAATCAAGTCTTCGAAAACATTTTTCAAAAGAAAAACAAAAATAATCGCCAAATTAATTTCCAATGTAAATGCCAAATGAATAAACCAATCAATTCTCGTAGGAATTGGCAAAGAAGTTTCCAGAAGAGTGTAGAAGTTATTCCCAGGGTAATGAGCAGTGGATTTTTCAAACGATTTGTGAAAAAAGGCAAAAAGTTTCAGACGAAATTTCTGATGAAATTTCCATAGCAATAAATATCTGAAGAATTACGCAAAGCCATTGCTGAAGCATTTCCGAGAATCGATTAAAGTATCCAAAGGAATTGCTTAACAATTTCTCAAAAGAATTGCAGCTTGCAGCAGAAATTTTCAAAGAGTCTTCTAACGGAGATTAAAAATAACTATTTTTTTACCAAATGGAATAGCTAGCTCAGTTTTCACCCAGCTCCCAGCACCCAGTTTTCACTCAGCTGAGACAGTTTTCAAAAGAATTACCAAAGAAATTTTCTAAAAATAATGTAGAATGAATTCAGAAAAAAGTGCATAAAAAGGTATTTTCGAAGGAAATTTTCAGAGTAGTTGCTGAAGGGATTTCTAAATATTTTTTTAAGATATTCCTTAACGAATTGCTGCACGAATTTTCAAAGAAATTACTGAAAAAGATCCAAAAGAAATTTCCGATGAAATAGGGTGACGATGGGTATTATCGGCAGGTTTGTTCTCTTCGTCATGGAAGGTTTTTGCGGACCAAATTGCCTGAAATTTGGACATATAACTCAGCTTGGTTGGGAAGGATTTGAGGCCAACTCTGAGTTCAACAGGTTTGAAAAAACCCTCCATGACGAAAAGAACAAAAATGCCGAGAATACGTAAGTTCCCCTAGTTCAAAAATTGTAATGAAAAAATATAAAAATTCTCCAAGAATTCTCACAGAAATTCTACTGGGATTCTTTCAATGAATCCTTTAGGTATTCTACTCCAAGAATTCTATCTTGGATATTTTTTACGATTAATCTAGCATTTACTTCTACGTTTTCTTAAAAGATTTCCTTCGAAAGTTGCTGCAGCGATTGCTTCAGAAACTCCTCCAAGCGTTTCTGAACGAATTTCTTTAATAATATATATTCCCAAGAGTTCCATAAAAAGTATTTTAAAAATTTCCACAAACGATTCCTTTAGGGCTACCCCACATAATCACTTTAGAAATTTTCCAGAGGAATCCATTAAGATTTCCATCAAGTTTTTTTTAGAAATTTCTTCTAAAATTTCATTTACAATACTTAAACAGTTTTTTTTTTTGAAGTCATTTAGTCCTATAGTTATATTATGCCTCTCAAGAAAAATCAGAATATGGCGATTATCTGCCTCTGGCTTCTGATATCAGCGCGACAGTCACTAATCATAGCAGTGTCACCAGATTTAAAAGTATCTAATTCCACTATATGGGGTTTGACAGCAAGAACACTCATTCCACTGAGCTACTCTTGCCGTTCGTCACAAATACATTCAAAAACATCTGTCACTTCGCGAAACCCACGTGTTTTTGTTTTTGGCGGGAACACTTTTTCTTTTGTTTTGCCTTGCGACTGTCATGCGGCGGTATGCCTTGCGAGCGTACGAACGCCACAGGACTCTAATAAAAGATAAGCGCGACAATACCTGCAGGGATTTGTTAAGAAATTCCTCCAACAATTGCTGTAGGAAATCGTCCAAAGATTCCTTTGGCGATGTTTTCAAGTCCTCTTTCAGAATTCGTTAAAGAATCCTTTGACCCTCGAACGATCGCGCTGTTGTACTTTGTACAACACGTGAGAAAAAATCTCGCTTAGCTTAGCATTAGCGTAGTGCTGACGCAGGTAGTCAACCGCGCGAGTTACGGAAGGTTAAGAAACTCCAGTGAAGATTTAATATTTTTCTTCAAGGATTGTTTCAACCTACGTTACAAAGAATTGTTCAGGGATTTCTCAAAGTTTTCCTTCAGATATCCCTACAAGGATGAACACATTCATCGCCAAAGGGTTCCTACAGAAATTCCTCCAAGGAAATATATAGGAATTCTTTTGAAGATTATTTTTTAATTTGCTCCAAAGAATTTGAAAGGAATTTTTTGGGGCTTCCGCCATTGAGTTTTTGAGAGATAATCTAGGTATTTAATCATAAGTTCTTCTAAAAATCCGCTTGCTTTCAAAATTTCTTCAGGAATCCATTACGTAAATCCTCAAAGTATTCCTAATACTTCTAGTACTATTTCATAGTACTGTAGTAATCCTTCAAGAATGTCATCATAGATACCTCAAAATCATGATTCATTCCGAATACATCTTGGAATTCATCTAGATGATTCTCCAAAGATTCCTTTAAAAATTCCTCCAAAAATTCCTGCAAGTATTTCTCTAAAATTTCTTTCGAAATTCTCCCAAGGGTCCATTCAGGTATGCCTCCAAACATGATCTCAGAAATTCATTCAATATATTTCCTATGTGGAACACCCACAAGATATCTTCTTGGAGAAACCTCTAAATCTAAAGGAATCCTTGGAGAAATTCCTTAAGGGTGATCTAAAGGATTCCTTGATAGACTTCATGAAACAATCCTTGAAGGACTTTATGAAGGAACTCGAAGAAGTATTTCTGGACGAATGCTTGTAGAAATACCTAAAAAATTCATGAAGCAATTTCTGAATGAATTCATGAAAAGTTCCTGAAGAAAAGCTTTCAGGTATCATTGTAAGTATTGTAAGCATTGATTCATGCTTAGAAGAATTTCTGAAGCAATCCCTGAAAAAAGTTCTGAAGTTAATCTTAGAGGAATTTTTGTAGAACTCTTTGAAGTAACTGTTAGATAAATTATAAAAGATATTCCCGAAGCCAAGGTAAGTATTTACCTTGCCCGAAGGAATTTCCGCAGAAACCCTTCAAGGAATACTTGGAAAGAAATACTTGATGAAATAGTTGTAATACGTTGATTGCACTTATTTTTTTATACGAGTGCAAAAATAATCGACAAACTATTGTTATTACGGGTTTGACGTGACATGTGTTCAGCACTTAATTTTCATAAATGGGGCCCCTGAATGTTCTTAAACTATGTTAACAGCTATGTTTGGTCCTGTGGTTAGGATATCAGGGACGTTTTCATAATGTTCATGAATTTTACTTCCAAATCAGTACTGAATTTCGTATAATTCAATTGTAATTTCTAGCACATTATTTTTGTATTTTGGGGCCCCTGTACGTAAAAAGAGTAATCATCAAACTAATCAAAACTAAACTAAAAAAAACTACTTGAATAAAATGTGCGCATTTAAAATTGTTAATAATAGGACTACAAATTAGCCATCTGTGTGCTCCATTCCAAAAACTATTGATAATCACGAAGGGGCCGCTACATACCTATCAGCAGTTCTGCAAGTATTGAACTTATACTTATCGGAAACTATCACTTTTTAAGAAACTTTATTCAATCCAGTGTTCGTAACCTTCTCTGATTTGGAGGCCCTCTGAACTCGGGGGCCCGGTGCGGACCGCACCCTCCGCACCCCCCTTGCTACGCCACTGAAGCTACTGCTGCGGAAATCATTTGCAGGAATCCCAGAATGAATTCCTGAAATATCCATCGAAAGAATGCCAGAAGAAAATTTAGGAGAAATTCTGAAAAGTATTCCATGACAACACTCGATAGGAACTCCAGGAGGAAAATAGTTAAGAAACTCCAGAAGAAATACCACAAGGAACTACTGCAGGTGATCCAGAGGGCACAACATATCAACAATGTTTTGAAATACATATCCTAATATAATCTGAGTTCCATAACTGACCACCAAGAAAGTGACCAGTGTGACCAAAATGCTCGAAATGGCCAGAAATGATTATTTTTCGTAAATTTATGGAATGTGACACAAAGCACTATTAGACGTTTTTAATCTTTTGCGCCTCAAAACCCTGATATCGAAGAGGTATACACAAAGAACAACAAACACAGGCTACTTACTTCAAATGATGATAATCGTGCTGCTCGGAGCTTCCCAGGAACGGCAAGTGATATCCGCAGTGATCCACTAGGGTATCTACCATGACAAACACCAGCCACACGGCCACGGTGGCAGGATGGCTCGTCATCAGAGCAGGTCCGGCATACACCGGAATCAGATCGCTGAGGATGAAGTCGAAGGGATGGGCGTAAATGGCAGACCATGCGATCGGCGCTGGCCATTCGTGGTGCTTCTTGTGGATGTACTTGTACCAGAAGTTAGCATGCAGCAATCGATGCGTGTAGTAGAATGCAATTTCCCACAGGACGATCGATATGACCATGTCTCGGATGAAAACTTCTAGGGATGGTAACTGCCGCATGTCCGGCAAGTCACCTGTTATCCATTTCCGAATGTGAAACGTGGTGTACGTTGCTGGAATGCCGTACACGATTTGGTTGATTAAAGCTGTTTTGACCACGGGTTTCAGTTCGTTCCACTGCAAAGGCTCGTGTGTTCCGGGCTGGTTTTTGTATTTGCGTAGGCAGACCGGCCTATTGGTGAGGTCCATGTACGCGAAAAAGCCACCGATGATCCAGAACAAGCTGTACGACCATACCGATAAGAACCAAACGTAGAGAGTCTCTGGATCATCGCCTGTTCAAAAGAGAATAAAGACGGGTTGCATATTCAGTTTTTATCATTTTTTTTTAGCTTTACTATTGTAATACTCATAGATCCATGAAAAGCAGCACAATGTACGAGCAAATTGAGGTTGGTCAGTATCAATTTTCTGACTAGTAAGCTGATTGACCTTCTATTCACAGCTATTTATGATCAAATCACCATTACACCAAAAAGGTAAGGATGAAAACCTTTAAATCGGATATTTGAAGAATTTTCGAGCTTACCTCACTGAAGGTCAGCGCAATCATTCGAGTTTAATAACGATATGATGACACCGTGCCTCACATTTGTTGGGTAATGCTTCCGATGCGCTTAATTTGCCATTATCTCATTATGCTGTGGAAGCAGAACGCGCAATTTGGAGTGCTAGGCGTAAAAAACAAAAAATGAACAATAAACAGAATTTGATCTTTCCATGGAGGAAATCAAACGTTCATTTGACCATCCGCTGGAGGTTGCTTGAAACACATTTCGACTTGCCAAGTCGACTTGAATAAGTCTAGACCTTTCATTAACAACAAATAGGGCGAAGCACTCTTCCTACGTCGGTGTCAATTTACAACATCAAAGTGTCTTTTTAATAAAGCTCAGCTTGAGTATTTCTTTTATTACATTTTTGCATGTTCGCATAATTATCTATTCGTCTCTATCATTTCGCGATTTATATCTTTTGCATTTCTATTTACCCCATTGGTTTCGCGAATCACCCATTTTTGTCTAACGATCTGCTTTGACAAGATCAATAATGCGTTTTACAATGTTACAAAAATGCTAATAGCCACAAGACTAATGAATGCGTATAGCATTACCCACCACATAATTCACAACTCCATAATATGTAAAACACGGTTCACGTAACGACAGTAATTTCATATGTATCTACTAAATGACAACTAATTGCTTCGGGCCTATTCACATATGTAAAAATCTGACATTGAATTTGTGTGACTGTCCCCTCGGTCGTAAAGTTTTGGAAGAAAAGCCAACCAGATGATGGAAGTAAAATTAGTGTACCAAACGATGAAGTTATGCAACGAAGGTCGCCAGATTGAGCTGAGTTTTTTTTCTCCTTTCAATCGAGTTGCGTTGCCGTTAGCGTGAGGAAATGGCATGCAAAGCAGAATGTGTCGTTAGGGCACCATCATCACAACGACACGGGGGGTGGGTCAGGTTGGGCAAAATCGAAGACAGATTTTCTCCGGTTCAAGATTTGCGTTCACTAATGGTTGGTTAACTACAGTCATAGCACAATCATGGGTCACCCACAATTATGGGTCAATGATACATATTGCCCATTTTACTGGCATTTTACCAGATTAGCTGGTATGTCTGAAACATACTGGAAAAACTTGTAATTAGAGGGCACGAAATGTTGCTAATTGGCAAATTGAGAGATGAAATTTGTGAAAAAAATCGCGTTCTGGTGGGATTCGAACACACGACTCCGTATTCGCTCCGTATCCGGTCTAGCGAATACGGAGTCGTGGGTTCAAATCCCACCAGAACGCGTTTTTTTTTTCACAAATTTCATCTCTCAATTTGCCAATTAGCAACATTTCGTGCCTTCTAATTACAAGTTTTTCCAGTGTGTAATTATGGGTCAATTCCATTTGAATTGCATGGTGAACTGTCTGACTAATAATTGTGACAGAGTGACCCATAATTGTGCAATGACTGTACTCGAAACAGATTAATTTCACAGTGAATGCTAATCGAAATGTGTGTATGGCAAATGTTAAGCTAGGATAGATTTATATATGGCTCTCACGCTTTTTCGAATGTAGTTAGACTACATTGAGTGTCACACTTTGTCAGATCCCTCCCCCCTAAACGTTGGACGTAATGTTTAAATGATCACTAATTTTATTATTATTTCTTCATTAGTTCTCCAGTTCATCTTCTGCGGTCGTTTTGACTGCCTTTCTGTATCTGAACCGATTGCATCTCATTCAAGCATTACACTACAAGAAGCACATAACAAGATTATAACGGAGTTATGACAATTGTTGATATAATTAGTTGTAAGAATTTTCCTATGCAAATGTTCATAAGGGCCTGTCCATTAACTACGTAGACTACGTAGACTTCGAAGGACAGCACCTTAAACCACATTTTTTTCAGCGACGAAATTTATTGTACATAGTCCCACACTTTATTTAGTTTTTGACCTCTCTTTTGCTCAAGGTGAAACACTAATGCTTGTGGTGCACAGGGTCAAATATTTGACAAGGAAAGAACTCAAGAAACAACATCAGTTTGACACTAATGAAAATTCGATCGAGTCAAACAAGATGTTGCAGCATTGGTTTCTTTTTGGACAAATAGAGTGTGTGTAGTGACGGCTCGGCAGCTGGAGGCCGGATTTGCGCGCGTGTTGCATTCGGTGCTTCGATTTATATTTTGCTTTCGCAGTTTTAGTTCGATTGATGGCAGGCGATTATCCGGTGAGTTTGTTCCTTGTTATTCTCTTTCTATGGATTCTGTATCAATTATTATATTAATTCAATTTTATACCATAGGTGATACTTTGTATTCATATGTTTATAATGTCATCTTTTCAAATATATTTTTTTCATTGGCTTTGTATAGTTTGTCACCATGAGTGTCGACTTGAATTTGTGTTCCATTTTATCACTGCTCGGGATGGTACCCTACAAATTATATCTTCTTTTTATTGAATTTCATTTTTTTTGTGCAATCTCCTAACGACATGCTGTTTTTCTATGTATCTGTGTATATTTGTTGTATGTATTTTTATGAATAAATATTGTGCGATCACCTTGCGCGAGTGGTCGATTGTGTGCTTTCCGCGTGAAGCGAGCAATAGCGCATCAGATTGCATGCTTTGTCACGTCTTTTGTTGTCAATCTTGAGTGTCCACCCGACGCGAATGGCTTATTGTTTGCTTTCTGCGCGGAGTGAGCAATAGCGCTTCAGTTTGTAAGGCCTGGATTAAAGATTGTGGGGGCCCGGGGCCCAAGCGGATGTGAGGGCCCCTCGAAGAGATGAGCAAAAATTGTATTCATTATTTTCGAACAGTACTTTAGCAATATAAGATATAATGTTAATTTAAGCAAGCAACCTTAGATCCGGCCCTGAGTTTGTATATTGTCGCGTCTTTAATAGTAAATACTAACCGATCACCTGACGTGAGTAGTCGATTGTTTGCTTCCCGCGTGATGCGAACAATAGCACTTCCGTCTGCATATTTTGTTGCTTCTTTTGTAGTAAATATTGAGCGACCACCTGACGAGGGTGGCTGGTTGTTTGTTTTCCGCGTGAAGCGAACAACATCACTGCAGTCTGCACGGCATGCTTCAACTTAAAAAGGTCATATTACTTATCAAAGTGAATCCTGACCAAACGATACCTTCCCTACTAACAATCACTCCTTCCTGCAGCCTTTGGAGACGGCGGTAAACGCCAACTTTCACATACCAAAGGTTGCTATTAACATTCCTTCCCTCTTCCAACCTGACTGCAAGGACGTGGCCGGTGCCGTTATTGTACTGTTAAAGAGAGCCTCTGAAGCGTGCACAGTGAGAATGTTGGCCACTCCCAGTTAATTATTCAGTTGATTCATTGTGCAACTGTCATTGATGCGGATCAATCATGGAGTAGCAACCATAAGCTAAGCATTGCGAATCCATCGACTTGTCCACGTTGCGCGTTAAGTTAAAACAATATATCAACTCTGTACGATATAATAGAATATAGTAATAATTATGTGTATCCCTTTCGTGACGGAGCGCAAAAAAACTGAAATTTCCATACAAATTGCTCAAATTTGGCTCTCCAGAACTCTCACAATTTTTAATATACCAACACTTTTTCTTTGACATTTGCAAGAATTACTCTTTAACTTTCGATTCATAGCTTTATTCACATGGATAAATCGAAAGTTTAAAATTTGCGACAGTTAAAACTTTTTCATGTTTTACAATTTTTGCTCACTTTTTGTTTAACTTGTTGTAGTAAATCACACACACAACATAAACAAAAGTTTATTTGCATATATGTAAGTATATGTAATGGCTCAATATATAAAACAATTTACATCAGGAAAACAAAAGACTAAACAGTTGAAAAAAATACGCAAAACTGTTATTGCTCAACAGCACAATTGTGCTGGTTCGTCACGAAAGGGATATATGTAGTCTACGAACGGTTGACGAAATAAATAAATAAATTGTTCCCAAGCGAAAACACCTCAAGTAGTTGAAATGCTAAATAACAGTTTATGCTATAGCAAGGCAGTTATATATTTGAACTGCTTATATAGGGCAGCAAGCAGTTCAAATGCATAAAACGAGCTGCTGTACTGCTTATTCAAATGCTTAGTGGTTACCTGGGTACTTTAAGGTGTTTTTCTTTACATTTATGTGACTTCATTTATACACCTATGCGAGTTGAACCGTCATTAATAGGAAAAAGTACCAAGTGAAGTCGTATGATCAACGCAGCACGTGGTTATACACTCCCGTTCAAAAGTTTGGGGTCACCCCCTCAAAACATGTCATTTTTTAAGGCCCATGTCTCCGCAAATTTGCGTCCGAATTCAAAACCCTAGGTTTCATTCAAAAGATAATAAGTCAAAGAAACTTTGAACATGATTTAAAAGAAACTTTTTCAAAAAATTTTGTATGTAAACTTAACCCAAAGTTGCCAAATTTTCTAAAAAATAAATATAAACTTACGGCAGTGTCGCTGGATGTTGGGTCGTCCAAATTTTAAGATGAGAGCGGTAATATGACCCATTTTCTATTAGCTTTCAACTGCTTTTTACAGAACTTAGCTAAAACATCTAGAAAAAAAGTTGTTAAGTAAATTAATCCTTGATGTCATCGACCAAAAGTTTGGGGTCAGTGGATAACTGACACTGAGGAAGATTACAAGTGGTAGTCGAAATACGCGTATCTGTCAAAGGATAAGCAACATAGGGCGGAATTAAAAGGTACGAAACTGATTACACTCATTCATAGAGGGTATTCTGCTTAGAGGGTTCGAAAAGTCGGTACAAGATGAAAATAGTACTTTATACGATGTAATGCGAGGCAGTGTTGGTAAAAATTCAAATTCTCAAAACACAGTTGAGTTTTTTTCACGTTTTTTAACTCGCCAAACTCACCGCCGGGAAAATAATGCATGGTCTTATTATTCACAATGATGCAGTTTTTAGGATTGATACATTGATTCGTACAACAACAATGAATGTTACATTTATTTGGATTTGTTTTACATCAAAAGGAAATTTCGGGGCAATCGTATCTTTGATATTTTTGAATTCCTCCTGCGACATCACGCACACTATTTCAAAAGGTCCAATCTCGTGGTCGAAATTGTTTTGGACCTGAAAATTTGATTTTATAGGGATAGTTTCTACGAAGACGTTGTTTGATATATCAACATCCTTCTTTTGAAAGTATCATTAATATGATTAATCCATCTAGAAGTGAGAGTGGATTTTGATAAGTGGAGATTGCGTGTTTATGACTTCAGCAGAAGTTGTCATTATGAGAAAATTTGTCGAACAAGGTTCTGTTCTATCTCAACTTTTAGAAACATGGGTCATTATTTGTGGACGACCTCAACCAGTTTTTTCGTTGTAACTTGTTCCAGACAAATTTCCAAATGTTCTAAAAAGTTATTTCACATTATAAAATACATGTTTTTAGTAAAGACGGCAACATTGCAATGTATTGCTGTAATGATATTTGTTTAGGCTATTTGAGTATTTAGGCCTATTCCACATCTCCGTAATATTTTTCACTTTAGGCAAGATTTGTCAATTGAATATGAGATAAATGTACAATAGATGATAATTTTGTTGTAATAATAAAAAAAATCTCATGCTGAGTACTAGTTGCCTTGACTTGAAATTGAAATTTAAAATAGGTATGTGAGCTCGTTGCAAAAAAAATTAAAACATGTGTTTATCACATATAATAACTTTGTAGAAGGTTTGAATATTCTTAAAAAAAATCTAGAAAAAGTTGCAATGAAAAACTGATGTTTAGGATCCATTTACAGAAAATGACTCATATCTCTAACAATGGAGCATATAGAACAGGGACTCCCAACCTTTTTGAAGTGGCGACCCCTTTAAAATTGTCAAAACATCTGGCGCCCAATGAAATTAAAAAAAAAAATATGGATTTATTTATTTTAACGCAACGATCAATGATACTTTTTTTTTTTATTTCAAACTCACTTTTCACAAACAATGATGCCATGTACATTCAATTTAAGTCGCAGTCTAAAAATAGCGGCGCAGCCGACCTTTTTTTTAAAGCGTTGTATAGTGATAATTTGTTTCTGAAATTGTTGGTCTTGGGGATATTACATGGCCACTCGAGTGTGATAAACTTGCACCAATTTATGATCGACTGAGGGTAACTTCAAAAAAATTGAATGAGAATTGACAAAATGATAGCATTTTGAAAATGAGTTGTTGGGGTTCGGGTACGTGAAGGTTAAGCATCATAAAACGATCTGAACGTAATAACTAATGGATCACTTTGCGGTCTTTGGCAAAGTTTTTCGACATATCCTAGGCCATACTTCAACGTCATTAGTTAGATCGTTTTAGGCAAAACAAAAATGCAATTTATGAGAAAAATGCAAAAAAAAGTACGTTTTCCCATACTAAATTCCATACAAATTTCAATCGCAATACGAAAAACGGGGATGCAACCAATCGCTCCCAAATTTTTCACAGGTGTTTTGAGCTCTAAAAGAATTCGAAAAGGCTTTGTTCCAAAAAATGACTTTGTTGACCCAATCTAGTGTTTATGTATTCAGCAAACTTGTAAAAAATATCATTTTGAGAAAACAAACTTTTGTACTATCTGCTCATTTATTATAGATATGGGCATTTTTTTATTATCGTACAAACTGGGTCGAAGGGTCTCAGATTTTCATGAAACTTTTTCCACAGGCAGGGCTCATGGATATATGAACAAAAAAAAATTGAGGAAAATTCAGGGTCGCCTATTTTCTCGGAAAACACAGGTGGAATTATTTTGTATTCCCCTGACACTACTTACTTTGAAAAATCATAACTCAAAAACGAAGCATCGTAGAAACAAAGTTTTTTTTTAGAAAATAAAAGCAAATTTTCTCAGAAATAAAAAAAAAATAAAATATGAACTGAAAAAAGTTTCCCACACAATTTTTCACAGTTGAGGAAATTCGTAAAGAAAAGCCCGAACTCGTGGAAAATTTTCGAAAAAATATTTTTGAGAAGGTTATTTGATAAGCTTTAATCGCTGAATTTTTGGAATGCACTTTTTTTTCGTTTTTGAGTTATGGCCAATTTTGTTGAAAAATGTCCAAATGTGCCATAAAAGCCTTTTCTTTGAAAAATCATAACTCAAGAACGAAGGATCGTAGAAACAAAGTTTTTTAATAAAAATGAAAGAAAATTTTCTCAGAAATCCAAAAAAAAAAGAACTGGAAGAAAGTTTTCCGTAAAATTTTCCACAGTTGAGAAAATTCGTAAAGAAAAGCCGGAAAAACTATGTCTGAACTCGCGGAAAATAAAAGAAAAAAAGTTTGAGAAGGTAATTTCATAAGCTTCGATCGCTGAAATTTTTGGAATGCAAATTTTCGTTTCTGAGTTATGGCTGGTTTTGTGAAAAATGGCCATATAATATAGGCTTACATTTATTTTTTTACCATTTGCCCTCAATCGATCATAAATTGGTGCAAGTTTATCACACTCAAGTGGCCATGTAATATCCGGAACCATGCCGGAGGTATTTCGGATTGTATTGGGGTCAGGTGGGAGGGGTGTGTCAAATGGCTAAAAGTTATTATTTCGTGTGTTGTTTTGTTTGAAAGGCCCCCGCGGAACCTGTTCCAGGTTATTCGTAGTGGCAATATCAGTTGATATATACTTTTATTATTTATTTATTGCTCAAATTCATGTAGAGTAAGGACTTCTTCTTACAAATTTCTACAATTAGATTAACTTTGAATACATAAAACTTCAATACATTAACTAAATTAACCTTTACTCGTGTTATTAACTATACGAGTTCCGTGTTGCCAACCATGCCGTGACCTCTCTACGAAAGGATTTGTAATTTCTAAGAGATTTGATTTCAGAAGGAAGTAAGTTCCAATTAAAAATGCCTCGTACAAAGAGAGTTCCCCCATAGTGAGAGGTATTGTGATGACACAATATGAAATTTCGATTGTGCGTTCCTTGAAAAGGTCTTAATTTTTCAAATAGATACGAAGGTTTTTCAGTATTAACAGTTTTGAATAATGTAAGACAGTAATGTAGTTTCAAGAAATTGTGAAATGAGCAGCCTAAGTTGTTGTTGATAATGCACTATCATATCTAGAGAGATTGAAAATCCACCTTATACAGCAATTTAATGCAACTCGTAATCTATCGATTGCTCTCGCTGAAGCGTTTGTAAGAAACTCACAACCGTTCGACAAGTGGGATAAGACAAGTGATTTGAATATTCTAAGTTCAACTGCACTTGGCAACATATTAGCAGTAATTCTGAGTGAACGAAGGCTACCATAGATTTTGCTAGTCATACTTTCAAAAGAAGGGCTTTGATATACCGCACAATTTCTTCGAAGACACTTCCCTTTAACATGAATTTTTCAGGTTCAGGATGATTATGATCACGAAATTGGGCCTTTGGAAACAGTGTGGTTCACGCTTACGCTTAATACAAGCGTGTATTGTTCATAGTACGTGTACTCAGTACACGACGTGACCATTCCCGGGATAAGAATGATCTTTGGCGGCGCGCCATCTATAGAAACATTCTAGAGAATTTTTTTCGAAGACTGTAAAAGTTATATTTTGAACAGTAACCTATTTTTTCGGTGTAAATTTCTTGAATAATTTTTGCGATTTTTTTTATTTTCTGCTAAGTTGTAGTGGATTCAAAATTACGTATTTCTGTGAACTTTTAATGATTAAGAGGTGAATAGAATCATGAACTGTTACAACATATTTATCTTACTTCAGCTTTCTTGAACACGTGTTTGATTAACCAGACTGAATAAAAAGCATCTTCACTTTTGGATCACAAATCACTATCACACTTTTCGTTTTTGTCAAATGTTGAAATCATTGAAGCACCCCGTAGAAGATATTTACCGATAACGTCAAGCAGGCGGTCCCATTGATCCTGAAGAAAGGGCTTCGAGTAAATAGCATCACTCAGTTCTATTGACGCATTTGCGAAAGTATCGAACATTTTCTGGACTCCTTTTCCTTCAGCCAATTGCAATAGTTTGTTTTATTTTAAACCGAAACGTTCTATCTCATCAGGCACACCGACAACTCCCGTTTATTTTCTTTTTCCCCCCGAAACCTCACTAATGATTCCACCGGAGATAAGCCAAAGAAACGTTGTAAGTCACCGATTGTTCAGGTGCAACTGAATAAGCGCATTTGGACAGAGACTTGAGTTCTTTGCCCCACAACGCGTTGTCGTCTGGTACGCGTGCACGCGTGCGTTAGTATGATGGATTTCAGTCCAGTTTCCACTTCGACAGGAACGTTGATCAACGGTGGCGCGCCGACGAAGACGACGACGCCGATCGATGCCTATAGGCCTATAGAGGTGGAAGCAAAATACCTACGTCGTTTTGATATCTTAGTCAACGTTGCTTATTTCGTTGATTGCTCTCCATCGTAAAATTTTATTTGTCTGCTAAAATGTCTGCCATTGAAGTGGCGAAGTTCAACAACTAATTTCCTCTCAATATTGATTGGGGTTTTGGCAAAAGCAATCGACCAATGATGATTCCGAAAAATGGGTGTGATGTTATCACAACATCGATTGATGCTTATCTTGACACATAGCTCTGGGTATCTATATCTTTGGATTTCATTAGCTATAATCTACATTGCCTCATTCTCATGAATTTGGATCTTAGATCTTTGATCTATTTTTTGGTGAGCCAAAAATAAACGTGAAGTAGCACATGTTCCTGTCAGTTGATGTGGATTTTAATTGGAAGATCAACCTATTCAAATCGAACGTCAAATTTTTCTTTGTGTTTCTTCAAAAATAAATACGTGGGAGAAGCGTGGGAAAGTATGCTGGTTTCTGACTTGGCGACGGCACGGTGGCACCCTTCTAGGAATTACTATTGGGATTCCACAGGAAATCCAGCAATGTTTCGCAGTTTCTCCACAAATTTGATCCAGGACTCCTCCAGGAGTTTTTGAGGGATTCCCAGTGACTTCTTGATAAGATTCTCCCTGAGATTTATTTAGAATCCCTTCAGAAGTTCCCATTAGGGTTCTTCCAGGAGTTTTTTCTAAGATTCCTAAAGAGCTCCCATCTGGGATTCCTTCAAGAGCTCTCTCTAAGATTCCTCCAGGAAAAAACTAACGGAATTCTTCTAGAGAGTCTATCCTGGTTTGCTTGAGGAATACCTTCTGAGATTATTTCAGGAATTCCTTGATTTTTTTTTAAATTGAATGATTTAATTCCGAGATTCCTCTAAGATTACACCTTCCAAGATTACACTAGCAATTTTGTCTGAGATTCATCCTGGAATTCTTGTTCTGTGATCCCTCAGGGAGCTAAATCTGAGACTCTTTTTGGGGCTCCTTCTGAAGCTCTCTATGAGATCCTTCCAGGAGTTTCTTCTGAGATTCCTAACAGGTTCCATCTCAGGAACTCCTTCCATGATTCCTACTGGGACTTCAAGGGATGTCCTTCGGAATTTCTCATGGAGTTCCGGGAATCATCCAGGAGTAACATCTGAGATTTCCTCAAAATTGCTTCTGAGGAAAACGAGAAGGAGTATTTCGTCAGCGAAATCCTGTAGGGACTTCATGAAGAATTCTATATATAAAAACTGCAGGAAGAATTTCTCAAAATTCACCCTAATAAATGATTTTTCTTAGAGAATTGCAGTCTGATAAATTGCGTTGATTAATTATTTATCATCGCCGACGTTTCGGTCCGGCAATGTATCAACGCAATTTATCAGACTGCAAGCCGAAATTCTCTAAGAAAAATCAACAGTCATCCAGTCGAATCCTATAATCTCCCTAATAAACTCCTGAAGGGTTTTCATTAGATACATTTGAGAGAATTCCAGAATAAACTTCCAATAGAATTCCAGAAGGGTCTACAGGAATTCCAAACGGAACTTTTTGGAGGACACCTCTCTGATGATCGAAAGTGGTGTTTTCCATTTTACTAGAAAATTTTTCAATAGCCGAAACGTCTCGGAAAACTAAAAAATCTGAAACCGGATTGGCCATTCGATCAGCAAAACTTGCTAATGGTGCTTCGTCCCCTTCGTTTTGTGATCTCTTCTCGTATACAAACTCGTTTCCGTGCATATCGTGGATTGAGATAAACCTTGAACTGGCGTACATAGACTGAGATGACTCGACCTTAGGGGTCAAGCCTATAAATCATTTGGGAATTTATTATCAATAAAATGATAACAAATGGCATCTAAATGAAACACAACTGGTATGGTTCACATGTTAAACTTATTCTACTTTTGCTGGGTATGAAAACACGGGAAATTCGCGAAACGTAATAAAAAATATCTATTTCAATATTATCTATACGGAAGTGTTGGCTAATATGTGATACAGTAAGGACCCGATTTTGTCAGCCCCATTCTGCGACAAACTTATTGCTCTCATTATCTTTCGGACAAACTTTAACCAATTATTTAATGTTCATCATCAAACTATAGCTGAAATGCAGAACATAGAGGAATAAAAAGTTTAAAAAAACTATTTTGGTTTTTAAGGAGAGCAAAAAATGTGTTCCGAAAAGGGGCTGACAAAATCGGGTCACTTATGTATTCATTGTCAAAATCAAAATTATATAAGAACTTTTGTAAAAAATCAAATCAACAAGCCGAAATTTTATTATTTTGTATTTTTTTTTCGTTCACATTTAACACATTTGGCAACCCCAAAAAATATATTCAAGGACACATTTTATGGGTATATCTATGAGAAATCGAACTGAAGACTGATAACCTTTGGGATTTTTTTTTCCAATAATTGATGTAAAACCGACAGCAAGCTTTCGCTATTTTTGATTCTTTCATCCTTGTGCAAGTTCGAGGCCATTATCTTGATGTGATAAAACGATGCCCAGAGTTTGAACTTCTTGCCAAACCATGAAATTTCAAGCAAATTCATCCATGAATGCAAATCTTAATCTGTCTGGGACAACTTCTCATGCCATGGTTAACGACATCTGAGCACATCACTCATAATGGCTTTGAAGATAACATCAACCTCGACCGCGACTGTCGTTCCTGACGACGGTAGATTTTCAACATGATTGTGTTTAGTCCTTCTTTTGTCTTCAATCTTCGCCATTAAAATAGAACTGCTGTCAAAAAAGGATGATTGCGTTGCGATGATTGAGAGTGTCCCTATAAAATATACCATGCTTACGGATTCTAAGTGGATAATGTTTCAAACGACATCAAACCAGTGCTGAAAGTGTCATTTCGACATATCTAGATTCAATTGGCATTTTGTGAAGGTAGTCGATAACATTTACCTTAAATATTGGAGACTAGCTGTCCCGGCAAACTATGTCTTGCCGTCTTGTGGTGGTTTGACAACTGTTGAGCTCAAAAAAGCACCGCACTCTAGATTGATCTAATTTTCGATCGTGTTGATGTCCTTCCCAGCTCATGAAAAATCTGTACTTTATCAATTTTCTTACTTTTCTAGTTGATTTTCGTAACTTTTTGTGCATATAAACACAGCCACCACGAATACGAACCGAACCGTGAAAGAACCATGCTGATCGATTTATCCGTTTTTAAGTTTTGTTGCCTCAAAGGAACTTCAAACTTATTTTTATATATATAGATAAAGCGTGACTTACTTGTAGAATTGGCCTATCCGCTCAAGTTTTTCATATACAAAAGTTACTGGTTCAGCTTCTGAAATGAGCTGTAGGTGATTGAACCTAGATAAATATGTCGAAATGATATTTTCAGCACTGATAGAGCAGAATTGAATTTGTTTTATCTTTGCAGTTTCACATACTAGCAAATTAGTGATTGGTAATACTTGCTAAATTGCGAACTTTTGGGGTCTTTCACCTATTTCCCCCTTATATTAAATGTATAAAAAAGAAGTTCGGAGTTTTGGCTATAAATTATTACGTAACATATTGAAAATTTTCCAAAGCATATTCGAAACCAGTTTAATAAAAGTTTTATTGTGAAATCAGACCCTAGTTCAAATGTGTGTATTTGTACATGCTATAAAAAATGCTGTATCGTGGGCTGTATCTTTACTGGACTACTAGTATGATGCGATGACCTTCGAGACCTAGTTCGCGACTATCAAATCATCATTCAGCGAAGCTCATTTTTTCGAATACTTTGATAGTAGCCTATCTGCTAATCGAACGTCGCCTCTTAATGCAAGTTCGTAACCCAACGAGCTGTCGAGAAACGTTATTGATGGGTTTATGAGTCTGTATATAGACTGCTTCCACCCGAGATCACTGATCGACCAGACTTGATGGTTCATTAAGCCGTGTCGATTTTTGCAAAATTTCGAATATGCAAATGGTTGTAAACGGGCCAATGGTCCGGCAAAATAAAAAATAAAAATCTAAAAAATAAGGAAGCAAGTCCGCTCTTGACTTGAAATTGTATATGGGAATTTTAGTTAAGGTACTTTTAAGCAGCACTAAAAATTATTTTCCCCTCTGAAGATTGAGGGCATACATCAGTGAACTTTTTGTTAGAAGACAACTTTCTAGTTGCACTTCACATCAATTGGCATCACTGCACGTTTTGCGTGTGGAAGAGGGTGGTTTTGGATCCCGAGACATTGAGGTTGAAAACTTGCATGACAACTTGCGCTGCCCAGCGGCAAAATCATCAACTAATTGGTCAATTACCAGATTGCTCTTGTCCTTCTGAAGAACTTTGCCAAAGACGTTTTTTTTTCTATCTGCTATGGATCCCGTTATATTAAAGATTAAAACTTTGCATGACAACTAGCGTCATCTAGCGGCAAAATTATCAACTAATTGGTAAAGCACCAGATTGTTTTTGCACTTCAGAATAATTTTGCCAAAGGCTACGCTTTTCTATCTGCTTTGGTTCCCGAGATATTGAATCTTAAACTTTTACTTGACAAATAGGGGAATCAACGTATTTTGGACACTGCGTTACGCCAATATATTTTGGACACTTCCATTTGTTTTTGCAGTAAGTGTCCAAAAAATATTGGCTCGTTGCTGTGTCCAAAATATGTTGGTTCCCCTAGCACCATCTAGCGGCGAAATCATTAACTAATTGGCGAATCACGCTCCACCTGATCCGCCCATCGTGCATTATGCCAGCATGTATTTGTTTTGGACGCATTCATCAACTGTCCGACCTTTGCTGCTTTTGAATGCTCCGGCGAGATTCGAATGAACTGGATAGTTCACCCAAAACTCTCACGTAGTTTTGCACACCGTCAATTGTTGCTTTAATCAGTCTAGTTAGCTTCCCAGGAAAGCCGTTTTGTCCATAATTTTCCATAGCTGTGTGCGGTCCATACTATACTTTCGTATGTCACTTGGAAGTCGATAAATAGGTGATGCTGTGGGATCTGGTATTCACGGCATTTCTGGAGGATTTGCCATACGGTGAAAATCTGGTCCGTTGTCGACCGGCTGCCGATGAAGCCGGCTTGATAACTTCCTACGAACTCATTAACTCATTAGTTTTTGGCGACAGACGACGAAAGATGATATGGAATAGCACTTTGTAGGCAGCATTCAAAATAATCGCTCTGAAGTTCTCACATTCCAAATGGCGATCCTATAAAAGTTCCCCGAATACCATTATCCCGAATACCACTTCCCCGAAAACTAATACCACGAAAGCCATTACCTCGAACAGACCGTTACCCCGAATGGCACATTACCCCGAAAACCATTTCCCCAAAAGACACATTATCCCGAAAACCATTTCCCCGAATGACACTTATCCCGAATGCTATTTCCCTGCAAAATAATGTCTTTTAATTCATAATACTTTTTCCCCAGAATTTCTGATGTGCAGAAATAGTTTTCCCCTAATATAACATATACTGGCACTGCACTGATAATGAATGTAAATAGTATGAAACTTAACCCTAAAAGGGATACCTTCATGGCCTCAGTTTCATCACCTCGTTGAGTGCGTTCCATCAAAGACGAGCTCTGAAAGGCGCCTGGGGTCCAATGGACCCCAGGTATCCCTTTTAGGGTTAATATCAGATATTTTTCCTTCTTTTGCTCAACTGGTATTCTTTTGAGTCTGGGAATATTCAGGGGAAAAAAAGCTCATTTAGAATATATAAAAAAACAGTGGAATAATTGGGCGAGTTATATAGAGTGGGCTTCGTCGGCCGAGCGGTTAGTGGCGTCAGTCGTTTAGGTATCTCGTAAGCCTCGGAATGTGGGTTCGATTCCCGCTCCAGTCGGGGAAAACTTTTCGTCAAACGGAAAAATCTCCACTGGGCCACTGGGTGTTATACACTCCCGATCAAAAGTTTGGGGTCACCCCCTCAAAAACATGTCATTTTTTTAGGCCCATATCTCCGCCAATTTGCGTCCGATTTCAAAACCCTAGGTCTCCTAGATAATAAGTCAAAGAAACTTTGAACATGATTTAAAAGAAACTTTTTCAAAAAAATTAAACTTAATTTAAAGTTGCCAAATTTTCTACAAAATGAATATAAACTTACGGCAGTGTCGCAGGAAATTGGGTCGACCAAATGTTAAGATGAGACTGGTGATATAACCTATTTTCTATCAGCTTTTAACTGCTTTTTACTGAACTTGGCTAAACAATCTTGGAAAAAAGTTATTAAGTAAATTAACTCTTCATGTCATCCACCAAAAGTTTGGGGTCACCCCTCAATATGATGTATCAGCCAAAAGTTTGGGGTCACTTTCGTAAAACATGGAAAAGTGATTTGTTGATATCTTCGTCATCTATAGTTCAATTTTAATTATTTTTGGCTCATTTCGAAGATAATTAACTGTATTTACGTTTGATGTCTTTAATTTAACGTATTTAACGATTTTTGTTTATAAAAATGTTATGTAAAGTTAACACATTTCAAAAATGAGGCAATTATACGTTAAGTTTAAGTATGTAAATTTTCACAAATATGTATGATTCAATGTCTATGCAGTAAGTACCATTATGTTTCAAATAAGCCAAGAAGCATTTAAATTGAATGAAAGATGACGAAGATATCAACAAATCACTTGTCCATGTTTTACGATAGTGACCCCAAACTTTTGGCCGATACATCATTTTGAGGGGTGGTCGATAACATCAAGGGTTAATTTACCTAACAACTTTTTTCTAGATTTGCTAGCAAAGTTCGGTAAAAAGCAGTTGAGAGCTGATAGAAAATAGGTTATATTACCGGTCTCATCTTAAAATTTGGTCGACCTAATTTCCAGCGACACCGCCGTAAGTTTATATTCATTTTTTAGAAAATTTGGCAACTTTGGGTTAAGTTTACATACAGAATTTTTTGAAAAAGTTTTTTTCCAATCATGTTCAAAGTTTCTTTGACTTATTATCTTTTGAATGAGACCCAAGGTTTTGAAATCGGACGCAAATTGGCGAAGATATGGGCCTAAAAAAAGACATGTTTTTGAGGGGGTGACCCCAAACTTTTGATCGGGAATGTATGTGTTGCCCGTTGTCTAAGGTTAGTAATGTTCAGTCTGTGCGGCTTCTGGCCGAAGACGGTGTAGTGTCTCTTTAGAGTACTGCTCCTCTATCGCCTCTATCCAATTCAAGCTGTCTATGACAGTTCCATGGACTGTGTACAACTTGCCCTAAAACTGATGAACTAAACAATTAATCACTGTATCAATATAAGACAAAAGAACAAATTACGATAAAATAAGGTAAAATCTTCATTAAATGCATTTGCTCCACATCATAATCTCATTATTAACGCCTAAGTTTAGAAAGAATAGCCGATGCACAAAAGAAGGAAAAATTACTGATAAAAATTATGTTCATTTTTCCAGACATCAGTTTCTTTTACAACACAATTGGAGAATATGTTTTCGGGGTAATCATCCATTCGGGGAAATTGGCTATTCGGGGTAATGGCATTCGGGGTGTTGGAATTCGGGGTACTGGACCATTCAGTGTATTGGTTTTCGGGGAGATGGTTTTCGGGGTAATGGAATACGGGGAACTGTTATAGGACCTAATAATTAACATTGCTGATGTTACTACAAACCTGGCAAACACTTACTTACTTACTTACTTACTTACTTACTTACTTACTTACTTACTTACTTACTTACTTACTTACTTACTTCAGTAATCCAATCATCAACATAGAAAAAGCCCAGACCTGAGGCAGCTTCCAATAGTTTTGTCCAAAATTCTTTATCGTAGAAATAAGTTTATAACCCCTTCATAAAACTTCCTTAGATTCTTTTCGAAATTGCTCATGGATTTTTTTTGAAAATCCTCCAGGAATTCTTTTAAGCAAGTTTTTCAAGGATTTCTTCTATATGTAATTTGGAAAAACCTTTCATAGACTGCGTCAGAAATACCTCTAATATCCCTTGAATTTCCTTCGGAATTTCCTCTTAAGGATCCTTAAGAAATATCTCCAAGAATCTCTCTAGAAAAGCTTCCATAAATGTCCACAGAAATTCCTCCATAGATTCTCTGAGAAATCCGTACAATTTTTTTCAGGAAATCGTCCACAGATTACTTCAGAAATGAATTCAGCGATTTCTTCTGAAATCCCATACTTTAGAATTCCTCCAAAAAATTTTTCCAAGGATTTCTTTAAAAAATCTTCTAAGTATTTCATCAGAATATCATCCAAAGATTTCTGTAGAAATAATAATAATAGAAGTTTAATAGACATTTCTACCGGAATTTTATCTGAGGATTTCGAAATTTTCCAAAAAAAACTCAATTTATTTTTCTAGGAATCCCACCAAGGGTTTCTCCGCGAGTTTCTCTTGGAAGTTCTTCGGAAATTCCTCTTGGGATTCCTTCATGCATATGCCTGGAACTTCTTCAGATCTTCATCCAGTGACTCATTCAAGAGTATTCCTTAGATTTCTACAAGAATTATTCAGAAATTTTTGGTCGGAAAGTTTTTCCGATCTGATGAAAGGTTCATCGGCCCTGAGTCCTTCTGCGGGATTTCTGACTGCTCTGTATAAATGGAACTGATCAAATATATGGTCATTCAAATCACATCAAACTGGAATGCACTTTTCCATACGAGCCAATCCAAAAGAAATGTCACGATAAATCCCACGAAAACTGAACAACTATTAGGTCTCAATAAAAGGAATATCATCATCTACACTTGTCTAATAGATGAACACTGCCCCTAAACGGAGAAACGAAAGTTCCCAAAAGTGAGTTCACCAACTTTGAGTTGCGTGCGGGAAGCCAATTTTGAGTTGATGGAGTCGATGTTAAGGTACGTAGTTTGCATTTAGGCGTTTAGGTTGTCTTGAGTTCAGTTGATAACAAGGTATTTCAGTGACAAACATGTTACTGAGATAACTTGCGTACAGGCTATATCATAATAGTTCTCAAATCTGGACGCAATGGTCTTAACCCGATAAACGAGAGAGAGAGAACACTAATTTAAAATCTGAACCCACTATAAAGGTTAAAGTTTTAACTTTTCAAATCATAAAAAAGCAATGCCCGCATCATTGAGGAACAGTTGAAAACGGGAACGAACCTCCCATTTTCCCAAATTTTAACATGATTTACAAAAGTGCAGATACTTTCTATTATGAACAAAGACATCTCTAATGTTTCGATATGTTGCATATAAATGTCCCAGCTTTCAATTGGTGCCAGAATTTCAAAAATCGTCGATTGCCAACAGTGTTAAAAAAAGTTTTTCTGAATAAATTAAAAATGCAGACCAAAGTCGATATGGGCACCCCATTTTATTATAACCTGTTAATAGTAGCTCTTTCTTTTCTCTTTTCAACTGCGTATCATTTTAAAGGGTGTATCTGCAAGGTTTGACATTTGATCCTTCAGATCTCGCACCTTTGTGAGCCAAAAAATTCATCTCGTTCATGATGTGAATACAACCGATTATTTTTTTTTTGCACGGCCTATTTTTCGGCCGTAGCTAAGAAAATTCTAAATCTATTATCTTGGCTTTACGGATAGTACTGACAGTGTCTCCTTGTGTACAAATTTTCATGTGAATCGGTTAAAAATTGACGGAGTTATGGCCAACAGTCGTGTAAAGTGTTGTAATAACGGCACGCGTCCTGGAAACTTAAAACATAAGGTGAGTTCGTAAAAATCGAATCTGATGCGCCGTTTTGCCTCCTAAATTTGGCATAGGAACAGGGCATCTTTCATGGTCTGTCAATTTTTATTATTTGGTCTATTTTTATTATTTATATACAAAAGTAACTGATATGTATGGAAGATATCAGGAGACACCGCAGTGAGCGAAAAATAGGTGGCAGGTCTCAATTTGACCGATATCCTCTATTCAACATTACCCAGCGAACAACCATTCTGCCAAGATATTGGATTATTTTCTCTACAATTTCATTTCTATATTGACCACTGAAACTTAATGAGTCTTTATTTCTGCACAGCATTCATCTAACATTTAGAGGAAATGTGTCCCATCAGACCTGAGGAGATCTTACCATACAAGCTTACAAGACTAGTTCTTTTGTTTTAACTACTTAACACATTTTCAAGCAAGTGATATTCCATACCACTTGCACGTAAACATTTTCATCATTTTGCTTTCTTGGCTCCACATAAGCTCTGTTACACCATCAGCAGCAGTCTCCAACATTCAAAGCTTAATCCAAAAAGTAACTGTAGCACTAGTAGCTATTTGAGCATCAACTCCACCGATAGAGTGTGACCACTGTGTGTCAATTGGTTAAAGGTAGGTACTGTATCAATAGTTCTCCATTGTTCTTCTCTCCTGGGGTGCGTCCTGCTTTCAGGAACCCCTTCTATCCTCGTGCTCTGGCATTGCTCAGCGTGATCCTCCGCCGGTCTACTCGTCTGGAATTAGCTCGCGAGCTGATTTCAGAGAGAATATTCTCTTATTTCGCAGGTACTGTTTCTTCTTGCGGAATTCTTCGTTCGTGCCGTGTAGAGTGTCCCACCAACCGAAGAGTCCGTAGCACTGGTTGAATCTACAAATAGAGAAGGAAAATTGAAATGAGATGAATAGGCGTTGATTGTGGAGAGCAAAAAATAAACGAATGTCCAAAAAATGAATAAACTTTCAGCGAATAGGTGAAGAATTTGTTGACCTCTACTCAATAGGCTATGCGCAGTGGTCTGAATAGGTGAAAAATATATCAAAACTGTATTCTGCGTACGATTTAAACAGGTTTGCTTGTCGTAGGTTTGCTTTGTGTCCTATGCAGATACGTCTTTTTTCTGTGTAATTTAGTCCCCTTAAAGTTTTGTAAATTGCATGAACTAGACGTACCTACGCACTGGCTTACGCATGCGATTGTTTACTTAGTCCATAGCATAACTAAGGTTCATTCAAAACTTCTGATTTCCGGTAAAGTTTGACGAAATCCTACTCTAATTAATGTCAAAGCTCGAATTATCTTAAAGCAGATGCCTAACCGTAACCACTGTTCAGGTGCGTAAACGCATTCATATTCAGTGGAACCGAAAATCCAAATAAAACCAGTTTGGATTCAAGCTGACAGATTAGCGCTGCACAAGCATCAAGACATTAGTGGTGGCCTAAGATTGCTTGGGGGCTTTCACGGGTATATGTCGTCCCTTTCCCGATACCGTACGATATCACATTTCGGACGATTGTGTATTGTCGTTGTTGAGTTTAATAATTTATACGAAATTCGAATCTGTACGGCACCCGTCGATGGTATGCGGAGTCAGGTCGAGGCTGAGTTTATCAATGGTGGGCGCTTGATTGCCGCTTAGTGCAAATTAGTCACCGTTAACCGAACTTTTTGGGGGAACGTGTGTAAGGTCACGTAAGTACAGTACCGGGCGAAAGTTTGGTTTATTGGAATTTATTTCAGTTCATTTTAGCTGGAAAAATAAATCGGACCTTGGACAATGCCAAAGGCGAGTTTTTTGCCGTGCAACAATTGGATTATTGCCCTAATTAAAGTAAAAATTAGGGTAATTTTCCAATTGTTGCACGGCAAAAAACTCGCCTATTGTTGCACACTCCATGTTATTCTTATGAGGTGTGCAATAATTGATAAATTTTTAGCTGTGCAACAATTGGAAAATTACCCCAGTTTTTCAAGTCGACGTACAACGTCGAAAGTAATTATTAATATTTATCAGAAGAGCTATCACAACATTTCATAAACATAAGTGAGAAAACAATTAGGGTTTCCAGATTACAAAGTCCTTCAAATCTATGGCAGTAGCAGTAATTATTTTCTCAATAAACAATAACGTTGCAGCACCAGCCAGAATTTCCGGGTCTCTCGATATCTGGAAGGTCTCTTCTAAAGTTTTCCAGATATTTAAGGTCCGCCGAACTACTTTGGAGTTAAAAAAAAATATTCTACATGTGCAACAGTAGTCATTTTCGCTACACAGAGTAATGTTTCACTACGCATTAAACATATTCACTGAACCTCATTGAAGCTTTTCATAATTTTCATTCACCTCCCTGAAAATCACTACATATGATTAAACATTTTGGGGTATTCTGGGGCATTCAACATAATTACAAAATAACCTATCATCTACGTCCGTTTGGAATCCATGAACTTCTGTGGTATTCCATATCAGTCAAATTACAGTAGAGTTCAAAACATCAGGTATAAAACAGTATCAGTAGTCATTTTCGCTACATTTAGTAACGTTGCATAATCATACCCCTTGAAAACCAATAGGTAGACATTGTTATATACTGGTACCTCGTTTTATGCCATTGACTGGGAGTAAATAAATTAAAAATGTGTGTCATTGAGAAAATCTAGTTCGCGAGAACAAGCCTTGCTCCCAGGGATTTGGGATGGAGCCAAGTGAGTTTCCATGAAGCTAAAAAAAGCCCAAAAAAGAGGGTTCCAAGGAGCTTCAGGGGCGTTTCAGGGTATTACAGGAGCTTTTTAAGGGCGTTCCGTTAGATTTCGAAGATGTTTTTACGGGATTACGAGGATTTCAGAATCGTTTCAATAATATTAAGGGGGCTTCAGGGGCGTTTCAATGAGCTTTAAGGGCGATTCAGGAGGATCTTAGAAACCTTTGAAGGAAGAGTTTTCAAGGGCATTTCAGAGAGTTGCTGCAGGTTTCAGGAACGATTTAAGTGCGTTCCGAGAGGTTTCAGGGCGTTTGATAGCATTTCAGATGCGTTCCAAGGAGTTTGCAGGTTAGTTTCAGGAGGTTGTTGGAGCCTTTTAAAGGAGTTCCAAGGACCATTTCAAATGGATTATGACGATTTCAATGGAATTACGAAGATTTGAGGGGCGCTTCGAGGCATTTCCGATCAGGGTCGTATCAGGAGGGTGTTAGAAGTACATTAGAATGCAACTGGTTTCAGGGGTATTTTAAATAGATTATAGAGATTTCAATAGGATTACGGAGGTTTTAGGAGCCTTTTAAGGCATTTCAGGGACGCTTCGAGGGGTTTCAATAGTTTTTGCGAAGCAGTCTCTGAAAATCCACTGAAACTTCCTGAAATGCTTCCGAAATCCCCCTAAAGCTTCCTCGGAACCCATGTAACGCACCTAAAACCCTTCAGTTAGCTCAAAGCAATGGCAGGCAAAGAAAGCCCTTCAATTAATAACTGTGGACGTCCTTACACGCTCAGAAATCCGTTCTGATAAACGTGAACAAACAAACGCAAATATGAGAACAAGCAAATATACACCGTGAACTGGAACTAGTTCCAGCTGTCAATATGGGCGTTCTAGAAAACGTGAACTCTAGTTCACGGTGTACATTTCTTATTGTTGTTATCGTTGCTATGCATAGTTCCCGTTGCCGTGACTGGGAGTTCACGTATATCGGAACGGATTTTTTTGCGTGTAAAGAACACTTAGTTGTAGTGAGGCTGGCCAAGTCCCTTTGGGGACGTAGAGAAATAAAGAAAGAGAGGAGACAAAGACCCTCCGAAACCGCCTAAAACGTCTGAGTAACGCCTCTTAAACCCGCTGAAAATCCTCTGCTACTTTCTAAAATGCTTCAGAAATCCCCCTTAAACCCCCCTCGGATGGGTAACCATGTAACGCAGTTGAGGCCTTTCCAAAATCCCCGAAATCACCACCGTAACGCCTCGAAAACTCGGGATTCTATGAAATTACCTCAAATGCCATCGGAATTCCTCTGAAAACCCTTCGGACCCCAAGAAACCCGCCCAAGAAAATGCCTCCAAAATCTCCTTAAAACCTCCTCGAAATATGTGTAACGCAACTGAGACCCGAAACTCATTTGAAACATTCTGGAATGCCTCCGAAATCCCTCTGAAAGCCCCTGGGACCTCCTTAAAACGCCTCTGTGATCTCCTGGTACCCCTCTGAAACTCTGGGAATCCTTCGACACACCCCTACAACGCCTTTGCTAATCCCTATAAACGCTCACAGGTCGCCATTGCCATGGTTACCGTCATTATTACATTGTCTTATGCACAACACTGGTTCTGGATAACTCTCCCTCTTTTTATGCAGGGCATGAAAAAACTTGGAAATTTAAAATACATAATAAGTTTCTGGATTGGCTGGGTATGCGCAATCCAGATCCCATTGTGATCCACTAGCCTCTGCCCAGCAGCTCCTATCCCTAACTCCGCGTGTCCGCGTGGTACCGGCTGGAAACTACGAGCAACTTTAGGGAAGATCGGGTAACTAGCCCCGGTGGGAACTTTGGTCATAGGTTGACAGGTAAAAGGGGCTTGCTTCTGTAAACCTGAGCGTCTGTTCTCCAGGAGGAACGGCTCACAACAGCATCCTATACACATGTTAGAGGCGGCTGTTCTACGTCCAAGGGTCCGGGAAGGACTCTAAGCTCAGCTGTGCACTATGGTCCTCCGGGAAGTAGGGGGTTTGTGTCCGGCCCTACGAGCCAGCCGTATAAAAACTTTGTAACAGAAAATCTGCAACAGAATAATACCAATCGAGACCAACTGTAACGACCCCAGTGAACAGAGAAAAAGGACTTGCGATTGAAAACTCGGTACGTGGAACTGCCGATCCCTGAACTTCATTGGGAGCACCCGCATACTCGCCGATTTACTGAAGGACCGTGGGTTTGGCATCGTAGCGCTGCAGGGAGGTGTGTTGGACAGGATCCATGGTGCGAACTTTTATAAGTAATCATATCTACCAGAACTTCGGCAACACACGTGTGCTGTGAACAGCTTTCATCATGATGGGTGATATGCAGAGGTGCGTAATCGGTTGGTGGCCGATTGATAAAAGATTGTGAAGGTTGAGGATCAATGGCCGATTCTTCAACTTCAGCATAATAGACGTGCACAGTTCACACCCCGGAAGCACTGGTAATGACAAGAACGCATTTTACGCGCAGCTCTAACGCCAGTACGACCGCTGCCCATGCCACGACGTCAAGATCATCATAGGAGATCTAAACGCTCAGGCAGACCAGGAGCAGGAATTCAGTCTGACGGTTGGGAAGGTCAGCGCCCACCAACAGTCGAACGAAAACGGCTATGATTGATTTTGACTTTGTCAACAAAACGACACATTGATTTCGCCGCCTGCATATTTTGGCCATACGTAGTACCTTTTTCCAACACAGCCTCCCTTATCGTTACACCTGGAGATCACCACAGCAAATGGAATCGCAAATCCACCACGTTCTGATTAGCGGGCGGCACTTCTCCGACATTATCGACGTCAGGGCCTATCGTGGCGCCAACATCGATTCCGACCACTACCTAGCGATGGTCAAACTGCGACCACAAATCTCCGTCATCAACAATGTACAGTACCGGCGACCACCACGGTACAACCTAGAGCGACTGAAACAACCGCATGTCGCCTCAGCATACGCGCAGAATCTCGAGGCTTCGTTGCCAGACGAGGGCGAGCTCGATGAGGCCCCTCTAGAGGACTGCTGGAGTACAGTGAAAGCAGAAATCAACCACGCAGCCGAGAGCACGTAGGTACGTAGAAAGGAATCGACAAAACAAATGATTCGACGAAGGGCGTAGAATGGTTTTGGAGGAGAAGAATGCACCGCGGTCGGTAATACTGCAGCAAGGGACCCGACAGAACGTTGATCGTTATAAACAGCAGACCCGCCTCTATCGGGAGAAAAAGCGCCGCCTGGAAGAAGCGGAGTGTTAAGAAATGGAACTGCAGTGCCGTTCCCAAGAAGCACGGAAGTTCTACCAGCAGCTTAACGCATCCCACAACGGCTTCCTGTCGCAAGTCGAAATATGCAGGGTTAGGAACGGAAACCTTTTGACGGACGGACGTAAGGTGATCGAAAAGTGGAAGCAGCACTTTGATCAGCACCTGAATGGCGTGGAGAACGTAGGCACGGGAGATCATACTCGGTAACAGATGAAACGACGTTCCCAGTGCAACGTAGGACGGAAATAAACCAACTCCCACGCTGAGGGATGTTGGAGATACCATTCATCAGCTCAAAACCAACAAAGCAGCTGGTAAGGACGGTATCGCAGCTGAACTCATCACGATGGGCTTAGAAAAGTTGGCTACCTGTCTGCACCGATTGATAGTCAGGATCTGGGAAACCGAACAACTACCGAAGGAGTGAAAGGAAGGGGTAATCTGCCACATTCACAAGAAAGGAGATCATTTGGAATGCGAGAACTTCTGAGCCGTCACTATTTTGAATGCTGTCTACAATGTGCTATCTCAGATCATCTTCCGTCGTATGTCATTTAAAACATGTGAGTTTGTGAGAAGCTATCAAGCCGGTTTTATCAACGGTCGGTCGAAACGGGCCAGATCTTCACCGTACGGCAAATTCTGCAGAAATGCCGTGAATAAAAGGGCATTATGACCTTTTCGTCGTATTCAAGGCGACTTACGGCAGTATCGACCGCACAGAGTTATAGAAAATCATGGACGAAAACAACTTTCCTGGGAAGCTGAGAAGACTACTCAAAGCAACGATGGATGGCGTCCAATACTGCGTAAGGATTTCGGCTGAGGTGGACCTGCAAACAATCGGAGTATTGAGCGGCGCGTGTTAAGGACGACTTTTGACAGCAATGCAGGAGAACGAGGTGTGGTGGTGAAGGATGAACCTCAAGCGCAATACGCTTTCCGGTAAGCCCAGATGGCTACCAAAGCCGGAAATTTACGATGGGCAAGGCATGTTGCAAGAATGCCCGATAGCAACCCGGCAAAGATTGTGTTCGCATCTGATCGAGTAGGCACAAGAGGGCATGGTGTGCAGAGAGTACGATGAGCGGACGATGTGACCAAGGAAAGAGAGTGGCAGCTGCAAACCGAGTATTGTGACCTGCTAGGGTTTCGAACTACTTGGGCACCCGCGTCAATTCCCGGCATCTCACAACAAAACAAATCAAAATATCACTTGCCGCATATTTTCCAAACGCACTTCCATAGGTAATCATGTCTCGCAACATTTCCGCAACGAGATCCACAGTCAATAATCTACATTTTCACTCTGAAGCCGCACTAGTGCACAAAACAATTTTTACACGTAGACGGGTGCACTTCGTCAGCACAAAGGTGGATGCCGAAGTGATTTCCCATTTGAATTTTCTGAAAGTTTGGCACTGGTGCCGAGAAATGGTGCTAGACTAGGTGCAGTAATCTCGTTCAAAATCAACTTTTCGGCAGAAAATCTCTGATTCAAATGGGGGAAGTGGACGAAAACGGTCGTTTTGTTGTGAATTTAGGTATTGAACAATTTTGTTTACATGTAGTGCCTGGAATGGGGTCAAAAACCCTATGTTGGTTATCTTAAAAATGATGTTGAACATATAAATAAATGTATGTATGTATGTATATAGTACCAGCCCAACAACTTACTTCAAGTGATGGTAATCGTGCTGCTCGGAACTTCCCAGCACCGGCAAGTGGTACCCGGAGTGGTCCACCAGGGTGTCCATCATGACGAACACGAACCAGATGGCGATCGTCACCGGATGGCTGGCCATCAGTGCCGGTCCGGCGTACACCGGCAGCAGATCGCTGATGACGAACTCGAACGGATGGGCATACATGGCGGCCCAGGCGATCGGCGCCGGCCACTCGTGGTGCTTCTTGTGGATGTACTTGTACCAGAAGTTGGCGTGCAGCAACCGGTGGCTGTAGTAGAATGTGACTTCCCACGTGACGATGCACACCAGCATGTCTCGGATGATGGTCTCCAGCGAAGGCAGCGGCCGAACCGCAGGCAGATCATCCGTAATCCATTTCCGGCCGTGATATGAAAGATACGACGTTGGGATTCCAAACACCAGCTGGTTGATGATGACGGTTTTTAGCAGGGGTTTCAATTTATTCCATTCCAGGGGTTCGTGTGTTCCGGGCTGGTTTTTGTACTTTCGCATGAATTTTGGCTTGTTTGTGAGGTCCATGAATACGAACAGGCCACCGATTCCCCAGAACAGGCCGTAGGTCCATATCGTTAAACACCAAAAATATAGAAAATCCGGATCATCGCCTGGTCATGAGAAAAGGAGAGATAATTTAATTAGCGCTATATTCATTTCACAATGGTGTGCACAAACGAGAGCTGAGTGAGAATCTGTGCCGCTAAATGGCAAATATTTCCATGAAGTACTGGAGTAACTGTCTATTACTAATAGACTAATAATACTATTACTGTCTATTACGATTGGTGGGAGTTCGGCTTTGCAGTCTAAAGTTCTCTACACGGTTACAGAAGTTACACAGATTTGTGTACTACTAGATCAGCCTCACCGCTGTGTCAAATGTACACAGATACTTTTCCGGCTCCAGCGCTGGCATGAAAACAAAATTATCAATTATTTTTGCATTGATCGATTCCTGATAATGCATGTCATCGTTCAGAGAAAATTAGTTACGAACTTTGCTCCCATAGGAGCGCTAGAGCCAGAAAAGTGACTGTGTACATTTGACACAGGGGTGGAGGCTGATCTAGTAGTACACAAATCTGTGTACATTGTACACAAGCCTGTGTACATTGTACACAAGCCTGTGTTGTTTCGTTTTAGGGTGTAGAACGACCGTTTAGGATTCGTTCTAGAGAACTTTAGACTGCAAAACCGAACTCCTACCAATCGTTACATCCAAACAGTCGAACCCTCGAACATCCAAAAAACTGTCTATTACTTTATGAATTTCAATAAAAGTCTCAAAGATATTGCTGACTGCACCCCAAATTGGACTGACACAATAGTGTGCACACACCTTCAAAGTGTGATTGCAGCACAGGGACACGTCGGATCGAATTGAGGTCTTCGGTGCACTTATTCCTTATAAATGGAGGAATAAGTGCACCTAAGACGTCGAAACGATCCGAGGCAAATGTGCACTTTTATCACACTTTTGTAACTGCCGACTAGCTCAAGAGGGGAGCCTTCCTGAGACTCCCTGAAACAACACCTCAGGGTGGGCATGCTTCTCGACCAGTTATTCGCGGGCAGGGAATCTTCGCACTGTCGTACATAAAAACTCACGTCACGTTACATTTACACATTTATTCCCGGACTTTCCGGCCTCTTCTTCTCCCTGCACATTCCCACATTCTTAATCTACTCTAACCTGTCTTTTCATCTATTAGGGGCCCCTTCTTCTACCTTCCACCTCTCTCCACCACACAGTGTACTCCTCCAGGTCTTCAACGATGGCGACGTGCACGGTTAGTGTCTGTCGGTTCTTCTGTGGCCTTACGGGGTGGCGAAGAAACGCGATGGCGGCATTCACAGGCCCTTCTGGACTTCCCGCGGTCGAGTATGTTGACGGACTCGGTCATCGTGGAACACTCCGGATCATCCCAACGTAGGGGGGGGGGGGGGGGGGGTTGAACTTCTACAGAACCGTAGTTCTGTCCAAAAACAGCGGGGTTCTATGGATCCGGATTAGCATATTAGGACCCTATAGGTTGCTGAAGGAGGAACTGAATTACCTGCTGTCCTTCTGCGATTAACTTCCTTCTTTCTTCCACTTCTTCACCTTTTCTTCACCGGTACAGCACTTCAATAAAAGCAAGAAGGTGTCACTTCAACCATTTCGGTTGGCGGTTCTTTTACGACTCTCTAGCATTATGGAGTGGAGCGTAGTTAGGTCATTGGTCTTCATTGTTCGGGCAGTGACCCGAGACATTGAGCTGCAGTTATCGTGTCCGTTAAGATTTCCTTCCATATTGCTTTTCCTTATCGCCACCCCTTTCGGGCTACCAACAGGATCCTTCTTTCCCTCTGCCTGACAACTCATTGACGAAGAAAACTGCACAACACATACGAACACTACCTGCACTATTTTATATTAAACGCAATATACAATTTACACAAAATCTCAAAAACACTCCACACTGAACTGCGAACACTTACACTCTCCCCCAGCTCGGGTAAAAAATATTTACAAAGTAAATATTTTTTCCACAGATTACACAAGACTTCCCCGGTTACACGTACCTCTGAACCTACCAACACAAACCACTCAACACCAGAACAAATTCACTTCAACCGACGGTAGTTCACAAAACACTTGACTCGAAACGTACTAGATTAAGTCATACAGAAATACATCAATGAAACACATTGTAAAGGACCAGTAAGTACGTTTACAGAGTATCGGGGTCATAGGTTTTCATCGTTGTTACCAACTCCTCACAATTTAGAGATTAACTCTGTACTGACCGTCAACGCGATTGCTCTGGTCTCCAGCGATCAAATGCGCAAACATTGAGCTTGGCAACCTCTTCTAATACTTACATTTTGTCCATACGATTGTTTAAAAAGCTATTTACCTAACAAAATTGAATGACAACACTATATTTACACCACGTTTTTACCATATTGACAAGTATTTACAGATTAAAATTTCATTTAACAAAGCTACGGTATAGTACGGTAAAATGGTGCTTTGAAATGTTTCACCGGTTTGTCGGAGTTGTGATCGTTCTAGTACTACTTGTTTCGGATTCCATTCGAACAATAGGCTATTGATGTGCGTTTGTATTGAGATGATTACGAACTGTCAAACTACTAATTATTGTGCAATGTTATGGTGATGAAATATGATCAACATGAGGTAAGTACGATGAAATTACGTTTAAGAAAGATAATTTCTTTAGCCGGCTAGTAAAAATCCCCGTAGATTGGTGGCCAAAACCGATCCGGAAATGGATTTTTACTAGAGAAACATGTATTCTTAAACAAAAGTCCATCATAGATTTTTTTTGTTAGCTCACATTCTAAAGTGAGGTTATGCACTTTAGAATTCTAAAATTGAATGAATGATTGTTTTGGTCTATTTTTCTTTATTTGATTCAATTTACTGTGGTTATTTCTATTCTTTGGTCTGTGAGTACTATCAGTCTTCACCGCATTTCCTATTTTTTTTGAACTAGTAAATTCCGATAACTAACAATTAAAAAATGAAATGATAAAAATTAACAAAATTCTACAAACTTTACAAAACATGCAAAAACAACAAATTAAAATAATGAAATGGCCATCATGCAAAATATGTACAAAAATTTACAAAGAAATAATTTCCAATTGAGGTTAATTTATCGAGAATTTGATGTTTAGAAGTTCTCCTAGACAAAGCTATTAACAGGAGTAACTCCGCAATCAAATCTCTTTCAACCTTTTTAAAAGCATACTATGCTTCTCATTATCGATACAATTACCATTCATCCGCAGCATCTCCATTCAGATTTTCGCTAAGTCTGATTAGATGATTGTTGACAATCAGACTAGCTACTGAAAACGAGATATCTAGCGCATCATTCTGTCTCACTCCCACTATGGGTACAAAGTGAGCAGACATTCAAAATACATGGGCCCATTAATCACATATTAAAATCTTCCTAGGTATTTCTGCAATTACTGCCTCCGCAGCTTCGAGACAAGACGACGTCACCTAGGCCAAGCATCCGAAGAGTGGCTCGTACGAGGACTGGATGGAATAGTGTCTCTAGATGCAGTATTTACAGAGGTAACTATCCATTCCAGTTGTACTGACCCTTCGCTCCACACTTGCCTATTCATCCATCTTTCTCTCTTTTAGGGAATCTAGTCGCCCTACAGACGATCCTTCCTGTTTTGAGTGACCTGGCACTCGTGTGGTCTCACCGTCTCACTTGTGGTGAGTATATCCAGCAATTTGAATTGCTCCTACCATCTACCAGGCTACTAGATGCACGCAAATCAACCACATTCACCAACACCTTTCTACCGCAATCCCTGAGAAAGAAGAAGTGTTGACTTCTCAGTTCATCGTAGTGTAGTCCGCTGTTGGTGTAAGCGATGAATTTTGTGATCTAGTACCACCTATCTATGCTTCCCTGAGCACCTTTCATCTCTTTACTCTAAACAGAGTCTGAAATCATTTGGGCCGTAGTGCTCGAATTCAAATTCGCAACACTAGGACTATTACCACACAAAAACAAATAACCACTCCAAAGCTGAGTTTTGGCTGGGAGAACAACATTGTAGAAAAATCTAGAAATTCTTACCTAAAAGAATTAGATTTTCTTAATGGTTCAGTAATAAAAACTGTCTCCGACATTCAAACGTTAGCTTGGATGTGGGAACCAGACTCCTCTCTCGTGTGAAAACTTTCACTAGGCATGTTTTTCTATAATACTTCTTCTGTTCATTCTTCTTCCTCCTACTCTTGTAAACTCTCATTTATTTCTATTCATGCAATGCTCCATTGAACTAATCTAAACTTTTCTCTCATTTTAGCTCATTCAACTGAACGATGACAGTACGAGTAATCACCGACTCAGGACGTTTTCTGCACGCCAATTCGCAATGGAATTAGAATTTAAAAAGAACTATTTACGAGCTAAAAGTATCACAGATTAGAATTTGATAACCTAGTAAATTGAAAAATGCTAGGAAATTTGAAAACCTAGTAAATTTGAAAATCCTATTTGCACACGCTTCAAAAGAAGCACACAAAATTTGTTGTAAATAAAAATTATCTTTCTTTTTGGCCTTTTCATTTCACACACATCCGAAATCACATCACAACACACTAAAATTGTTTCAAACAAAAGTAAAAAGTTTAAAATGACTAGTATTGATATCTAATGTTCTTTTTGAACAATCGTTTTTCTTATGTTCATTGTGTTTCTGGACAACAAAACCCCTCCGTCGCAAATGAAATGATTTTGCGAACTGTGTTAGAAGAAAGAGTAAGTCCAAATGTGGTAAGTTAAATTCGTGAAGGCCTGGAAGTTTTACCAGAGACCTCCGTCGAAACCAGTTTGATCCAGTGCGATCTTCCGAACTGACCCTTCCAAAAAACTGTCAAGAAGACGATTTTAAGTTGGGCGCCAAAGTGTAACTGCCGACTAGCTCAAGAGGGGAGCCTTCCTGAGACTCCCTGAAACAACACCTCAGGGTGGGCATGCTTCTCGACCAGTTATTCGCGGGCAGGGAATCTTCGCACTGTCGTACATAAAAACTCACGTCACGTTACATTTACACATTTATTCCCGGACTTTCCGGCCTCTTCTTCTCCCTGCACATTCCCACATTCTTAATCTACTCTAACCTGTCTTTTCATCTATTAGGGGCCCCTTCTTCTACCTTCCACCTCTCTCCACCACACAGTGTACTCCTCCAGGTCTTCAACGATGGCGACGTGCACGGTTAGTGTCTGTCGGTTCTTCTGTGGCCTTACGGGGTGGCGAAGAAACGCGATGGCGGCATTCACAGGCCCTTCTGGACTTCCCGCGGTCGAGTATGTTGACGGACTCGGTCATCGTGGAACACTCCGGATCATCCCAACGTAGGGGGGGGGGGGGGGGTTGAACTTCTACAGAACCGTAGTTCTGTCCAAAAACAGCGGGGTTCTATGGATCCGGATTAGCATATTAGGACCCTATAGGTTGCTGAAGGAGGAACTGAATTACCTGCTGTCCTTCTGCGATTAACTTCCTTCTTTCTTCCACTTCTTCACCTTTTCTTCACCGGTACAGCACTTCAATAAAAGCAAGAAGGTGTCACTTCAACCATTTCGGTTGGCGGTTCTTTTACGACTCTCTAGCATTATGGAGTGGAGCGTAGTTAGGTCATTGGTCTTCATTGTTCGGGCAGTGACCCGAGACATTGAGCTGCAGTTATCGTGTCCGTTAAGATTTCCTTCCATATTGCTTTTCCTTATCGCCACCCCTTTCGGGCTACCAACAGGATCCTTCTTTCCCTCTGCCTGACAACTCATTGACGAAGAAAACTGCACAACACATACGAACACTACCTGCACTATTTTATATTAAACGCAATATACAATTTACACAAAATCTCAAAAACACTCCACACTGAACTGCGAACACTTACACTTTTTAGGCGTATCAAAAAAAGTGTGATAGTCCAATTTGGGATGTAGTCTGCAATAGTTTGAAAATGTCGATGTGCCGCACTAGTAATCCTACACTGGGAAAAAAATCTTCATTCCATCTATGTGTCCGGGACATGGATTTTTGCAATGGGGGTAAACAAATGTTTTCCATTGGTGCGACTCATACTTTTCATGAGGCATCATACAGCAGCGACTCATACAATTTAGAGCACATACTATTCATATGATATTTTGCCTGCGTAATCGGGTATTAGTTGCATATACAATGGATGTGGTTTCACACATGGATATTTGCCATTAAGTATGAGTCAATTTTCCTGAGTGTACACGGAGAAACAAAAGTACCCAAAAGTGAGTTCAATCCACCCAACTTCGAGGTTGCGTGCGGGAAGCCAATTTTGAGTTGATGGAGTTGATGTTGAGGTAGGTAGTTTGCATTTAGGCGTATTCGGCCAAAGTACCTAAAGTCGAAGTTTTTTTTACTCAACCGTCAGTTAAATTTACTCAACTTTCGGTTCTATGTCACTTACTCAATTTTGGCTTCCCGCATCGAACTCTCAAAGTTGGGTTGTTTTGCTATTCACTCTTTGACAACAACAAAGAGAGCGAATGAAAGAGGATGCAAAAAAGAACTCAAAAGTGAGTTTAAAAAAACTCAAATTTGGGTTTTCTTGTTTTTCAGTGTACATTATAGAGATCTGCGGAGGCGGCCATTGTAAGCCAATCGAGCAGAGAGAACTGTCAAAGTGTGAGCCAAATGAACATGCTTATCGTTCGTAGGAAGGCGTTGTTCGAACGGTATTGCAATCGGAACTAAATAAATTAAAATTATTTATTTTTAATATCGAGATATTGGCGGCATATGTATGTTTAGTAAAAAGATAAAAATTTATTAATTCTGCTTTCAAAAGCTCATGCTTATGACGACACTTTTGTTGCTGCACTTGTCGAAAATACTTCCATTGCTGCCTCTTGCTTCACTTCTGCCGATATGATTAGCGTAACACTTTTGCATTGAATTTCAGATTTCTTCGATTGCTCCGCTATTTCAACAAAGTTTTGAAAAAAAAAAATCTACCATAATTAGAAAATGTAAACAAAACAACTTGAACCACAACGAAGTCACGCACAAAGTTTGAACATCTAGCTTTGTAGCAAGTGTTGGCAGCTGTTGTAAACAAAACAAACAGCGTTGCCGAATCGACGTATGTAACTTCCGCTCATCTCTATGTAGAGGATTTCTATGCCGCACTACACAGTGGTCATACTGTTTTTGGTAGCTGACTGATGTTCTGATATGTCACAGGCAAACGTTACATGAGAACCGATCACATCCCGGGGACCGAGGAACCGGATCCTTGAATCGAGTGGACAATGTAATATCCAATAGCTGCAGCTTGATCCCACTTTTTTGCATCTGTCACGGCCATTGTTATATACTTCATAAAATTCTGGACATAGAAAACACCAGAGTCGGACATACTTCCGGGAGCCCGCGAACCGGTTCCGAGGACACCAGGTGGACAATGTTATCTCTAGTAACTATCAAGCCAGCTGATGAATTATCTATGAAATTCTGCTAACTTTGACATGCCGCATGGCATGAGCCTTCAAACTACAAGAGTTGGCTACATTACCAGGGTCCAGGGGGGAATAGGATTATGTGTATTTGAGATTTACCTGACAACCTAGAACATCCTGAACACCAAGAAATTTGGAGAAACGAAATAATTGATATATCAGTTGTTCTAAAAGCTGAAATTGGATATGAGCTTCGTTCATATGCATTCATTTAGCCTTCGCTTAGCATATCAAAAGGTGTTTTATATTCTGGGATGTTCTAAGTGCTCCAAACTGTCCTGTAGTAAAGACCTTCAAATCTACAAGAATAATTTTATGTGCTTTCGCCATAAATAATAGCATTGCATAATCTACTGGGATCCGTGAAGCTCGTGAAATCCTCAATGTCATTTATAGACACTATAGGGATATTCTAGGCCAGCCAAACTACCTTGGAGTTCAGAACTTCAGGTCTTGACTCGTAGCAGTAGTCTCTCTCTCTCTCTCTCTCTCTCTCTCTCTCTCTCTCTCTCTCTCTCTCTCTCTCTCTCTCTCTCTCTCTCTCTCTCTCTTCTTGGCGTAACGTCCTCACTGGGACAAAACCTGCTCCTCAGCTTAGTGTTCTATGAGCACTTCCACAGTTATTAACTGAGAGCTTCCTCTGCCAATGACCATTTTGCATGTGTATATCGTGTGGCAGCACCAAGATACTCTATGCCCAAGGAAGTCAAGGAAATTTCCTTTCCTGGACCGACCGGGAATCGAACCCGTCACCCTCAGCATGGTCATACTGAATACCCGCGCGTTTATCGCCTCGGCTATATGGGCCTATATGTTAATATTATGCAACTCAAAACAGCATAAAAGGAATTATTACGGCTGTAGACTCCATGAAATATAATGCAGCACAGTGTGTACGATTCTGAATGTCCCGAAGCTATGTCATAGTCACTGATTGTAAACAACATAACTCTAAATAGCCAAAACAGAAACATCAATTGCTGAAGATGCTAGATTTTAAACATTATAATAGTTTGGATGACACCAGCTGATCTGATAATGTCCATTGAACATTCAGAAGATTTACTGGACATCATAGATTACATATCGTTGCTTTGTATATTTAATGAAAAAAGTTACTGTTACATCCATAGACTTTAGGATGACCTAGGATATCCCGACTGATCTGGTACTGTCTATTGAACTTTCAGAAGACTTACTGGTCATGATACAAATCGTAGCTTTGTATAATGGAAGAAGTTACCGTTACACCTGTAGGCTTACTGGACATGATAGATTACAAACTGTAGCTTTGTATAATGAAACAAATTATCGTTACAACCGAAGACTTTGATCTACACTCAAAGATAGTTTGGAAGGCCTAGGATATCTCGACTGATATGGTACCATCTATTGAACTTTCAGAACACTTACTGGACAATGGACATGATCAGTGAATCGAAATTCAACCATCGCACAACAATAATGACAATGTCGCAACCTGCATTTGTTGCGACAATCCACCCAATGCGACATAAGTTTGTCCCAACTTGAACAAAATAGGATAAAGATCGTGCACCACGAGTTTAGAGATTTTTAAGCTTTGCATTGTGATTTTCAAGCGGTAACTACGAGTCGGTAAACACTGCAACGCTGCTGAAGATTTATCATCAACAAGTTTCGATTTTGGGATAGTAATAATTGAATATTAACGAGTTGAAAAGTACGCAACAAAATCAGCTTCCGTTTTGTCTGCAACAAAAATTTTCGAGATCATGTCATTATCTGTTACCAGTTGGGATAATGAGCAATCGCCGCGCCGTTTTTGTTGAATGTTTTGAGTCTGACAATTCTCTTCACTGGACATGATAGATTACAAATCGCAGCTTTGTAAAACGAAAGAAGATACCGTTACAACCGAAGACTTTAGGATCTAAACTCAAGAATAGTTTGGATGATTAAGGAGATTCCGACTGTTCTGATACTGTTTATTGAACTTTCAGTGGACTTACTGGACATGATAGATTACAAATCGTAGCTTTGTATAGTGAAAGAAGATACCGTTACACCCGTAGGCTTTGGGATTTAAACTCAAGAATAGTTAGGATGATCTAGGATATCCGACTGATCTGGTGTTATCTATTAAACTTTCAGAACACTTACTGGATATGGTAGATTACAAATCGTAGCTTTGTATAATGAAAAGAGTTACTGTTACAACCGATAACTATGGGATCTAATCTCAAGAATAGTTTGGATGACCTAGGACAGCGGTTTTCAGATCGTGCACCGCGGTGCACTTGGTGCACCGCGAAGCCATGACAAGTGCTTCGCAGCACTTCAGAAAAGTCTTGCATATTTAGGTTTAAATTTAAATTCATTACCTATTTCATGAAAAATAATTCGACTTAATTAGTACAACTGAACTATTGTAAGGTGCTCCAAGGGATTGAGAGTATAATTTCCATTATTTCAGCTGGCAAGTTGACCTTGAATCCAGCAAAAACCGTCTCAGATATTCGCGAAGAATCATGGAACAAGTCTGCCAAAACTCTTCTAATAGATATCATATTTTTCCAAGAACTCGAAATAGATGTTCACAAGTACCTACCCTACAAGGCATTTGCAATGTATCTTCAATGAATGCGCTAAAGAAATCTCAAGAAATCTTACTAATATTTCTGTGGCTTTGCTTAATACCACTGATCTCGAAATCAGGTGAACACACCACTCCTTCCGAATTGACAAGATGGCCTGGAAGGAATTTCTCAAAAATTTTGTCAATATTTGCCTAAGTTCTGAAAATAAAGCTGCTAAGAGTCTTGCTAGAAGTTTTTCAGAAATCCAGTAAATGCCTTGGAAAAACGTCTATCAAAAATTTTCTAGTATCGAGTCCCTAACTTCAAACCCACCTATCCAACGAACGTAAATTCTTGAATTTTGTCATCAAATTTGCTCGTAATTTGTAGAAAATCACGAGAATTGTCGTTTCCGTCCATTCTCAATTTGATTCTGAACCTGAATTCTCCGCAAATTCCAGTGTTAGAGTCGTTGAAGTTAGGTTACGAGACGCTACTACGCTACTAATAATTCAGTAGTCTCGGAAGGACTTTACCGAGGTTCTTAAAACAAAACACCACTCATTTGGCTCAAAATTTCATTAAGCATTTATAAAGATCTTGTTGGAAATTTCCAGAAACATTCTGAGCAAGAAAAATTTCAAGTCGAATAACTGTGTCACTTGACTATGCTCCGATAAGTGATCAAAAAACGTAAAACAGTGTCATAATTGGTGGAGGAAAACCTAATGACAAGTGTATGCACCTTGGGATTGCTATGAAAAATACAACAGCTTTTTGACGAATTTGGAATTGTATCTTTTTTTAACAATAATGAACATGTGCACCGCGGAGCGATTCATTTCCAAAAAGTGCACCGCGAGTCGAAATGTCTGAAAACCCCTGACCTAGGATATCCCCTCTGATCTGATACTGTCTATTAAACTTTCAGAAGACTTACTGGACATGATAGATTACAAATCGTAGCTTTGTTTAATGAAAGAAGTAACCGTTAGACCCATAGAATTTATGATCTAAACTCAAGGATAGTTTGGAGACCTACGATATCCGGAAAAAAATATTCTGTATCATATTCTATCCTTGTTATGCTGATGAGCACCAAAACTACAGGAAAAGGTAGAAAAATCTCTATAATAACGCTTGGAAAAAATCCGGCTTCGAAGGGTTTTAAGATAAGAATTGAAAAAAAAACAATTTTTTGCCCGACCTCAACGTAACGATAGTAATAAATACAAAAATATTGTTACTTTATCGAGAAATGACTGTTAAGTCGTTGTACAAAATCCGGGTCAATATAATCCGAACACCTTAAACGTAACTTTTATTAACACCTTCGGAAGGTTAATGATGGTGCCAAACGAAAATCAGCATCAAACTGATAGATCAAACAATCGGAATTTTTGAGTGTCGTCAACCTAGGTCCCAGTCAAGTCGGATCGCTATTCATTGAGTACGAAACCAGAATTTTGGAATGCGTCACGGTTATCGCTGGGACTTGCTGGGCTGCGCGTGCGAAAAAAGATGCTAATTGTCCGTTTTATAATTTTGCTGCGGATTGCTACCGACAAGCTTTTGTCAAACGAGAGGATTTGATTCTTATGAAACCTTTTTTAAGTGTACTCAAAACTTAAGGGTTTCAAATATTTCGCGGTGGGTTGGACTGCAATTAGTTCGGCTTATATCGTGTAGCTGGCAAGTGCACTCTATACTCAAGGAAGCCAATGAAGTTTCCTTTACGAAATCTCCCTGGACCGACCCGGGTTCAAACCCGTCACCCTCAGCATGATCAATATCAGTACCCGTGCGGCTATCTGGGCCCTAAATGCAGAAGTGATAGCCACTAAAGTGGTCTCGAGTTTGATACGTCACGGTCACACCTACAAAATTTATAAAACCGTTGCATGATACGGAAATGTTACCCAATCCATTTTTCTTGTCGGATCGATTATGAAAACGATATCATTCCCGGTCGCATGCTTCTCAGCCAATAATTCAGAATCCCACCTGAACCAGGCGTTCAGCGCACGAGACTGAATAAATTAACGCTAGGTTGCACGTTTAGTGCTGAAAAATACGACGGCAATATCTGTGACCGGATTGTCAGGTTCAACGTCTTCCCGGAGAGATCTTTTCGACCGTTGGACAATAAAATTTGGTCAATATGATAGTGCGGCTCCACTCTCAAAAGCGACCTTGGGTTCGGTATGCCACCTGGACTAGATCGTTAACTTATTTCTATTGTGGCGGCAACCACGAGTGTAAGAAGTATAATTTATGGAGGCATCCTAAACGAATCCTGCATTTAATGGAGCTTCAAGCAAAAGTTTCTTCTGTCATATACCAGAAATGAACTATACGGTGTGGCAGGCACAACAACTCATCTATTCACAGCGATTTTATGACCGACAACCAAATTGATGACCACAAGTCGGCAGCGGCAGGTCTCTCTCTCCTTTTGACCATTCGAGATACATAGATCCAAACTATGGGTCATCGAACTTTTCCCCACTGCCACATAATGTGGAAGAAGACGCATTCCGGTGTCGAATACGGCTGCGTCTGGCGAGAAAAGTTTATTCGATCGATGCTTCTATTTGCGTAGCGGTGTATATTGTCGTCAACAGATTGAAGGCCATTGGAGTTTTCTTGATTCTGGCATCCAAAATGAAACAAAATGGTGCTGTAATCTCATAGGTAGAAGCGTATTCGATGCGGCGGCGTTCAAGGCTGCCAAGAGTTATTTACGGTGACATAAATTGTTCGAAAATATGAGAACATCCTTGTGGGAATTTCCTTTGAGGGGGTTAAGCGTTTGTTTGTTGGTTGATGGTGTCGTCGTTGGAACCATGGAATTAGCTCTTTTGCCTGCTCGGAAGAGCTTTATAGCATCAGTTAGAATAAATTCAAAACAACTGGTAGCATCTAAAGCGTTGAATGTGTATCCGAAGCAAATAACATTGAAATTGGTTGATTTCTAATGCTAAGTTGTAAACAAAATTTTCCATCATGAGTGTGAATCAATATGGGAAATTTTTAGTCAAAGTTGAGTCGATGCAAGGTAGGTGAAGATGCTTTATTGAATAACTTCACAACCATATACAGCAGTGATCTTATGATCTGCTGAGGGCAAGAGATTGCAAACATTACTTATCTGCAACCTGACGTAGCAGGCGCCATTTTCATCTAAAAACAGAAAATCACCAACATTGGGGATTTTTCAAGAAACTTTTACAGAAATCTTCTATGTATTCCAGTAATTTCCGGAGGGATTCAGAAACTTCTTTCAAACTTCTCTAAGGATTCCTCCAGTAATTTTTCCAAGGACAAATCAAGGAATTCCTTTAGAGATTTCTACAAGGATTCCTCTAGCGAGATTGTAATCGTTTTCGTATTAAGCATGTTTTTGATACGAAAGTGCACCATTTTCTGAGCCATTTTTTCAGAGTTTTTAGAACTTTATTTTGGAACCTAAAATAAATTTTAAAGAGATTTTTTTGAAATCACTTTTTGAAAGTTGGGCAACAGATCCGCCCAGGCCCAGTACAAACTGCGACGAGGGGTGATTCGACAAATCGCTCCTATACAAACTTCAAATTGATTTGTAAATAGGTTCCCGGGCTCCAAAGTTCATTAAAATTTGGATTTTGGCTCTGTTTGACGAGCAGATTCAGAATATCGAATTATCTCAACATCGTTAAAGAAGCCGATTATTATAAGCTTTGAGAAGACTATGTTGCAGTAGGCATATCATGCCAACAAAAATTAGAAGATGAAATTGTTTCCCTATAAATAGAAAAAGTACATTTCTAATATTACAGCCCTGTTCATTACATTTTTTTCTCGTTCATCAAAACTGATAAAAATTAACATAAACCACACCCCTTCACCACCCCCTTTAACTGTATTGTTTCCTTTAACATAATCAGAACCTTTTTATGGAGTTCAAAATTCACAAAAAAAAAACTTTGCCGGTTTTGTCAGCCTAAAATACAATCAAGGTCCCTCTGTATACAATATTCTAAAGAAACATTACGTCACGCTTCACGAGGGGAGGGGAAATTCAACATAGTGCGATGACCAATACAAAAGCTTCAGGGGCCTTATTCAAATAGTATGACTTAGAGGAAAGGAAAAAAAAAATAAAAAAATGTGTTACGTAATTTATGGACGTCTCCCAATTCAAATTTCTGACTACGTCGCTGCTTCATGCACCTAAAATAACATTACTTTTCCATACGTTTTTAAATTCCAAATTATTTTTTTTTTGTGATTCGATTATCCGGAGAATTCGATAACCGATGACCCTGCCTCATGCAATTATTGAGTAAAGGTTATGAAATCAAATATATTGTATTTAGTTAACTTTTATTGCATTACTCACACAGGCCAATACATACACGTTTTTAGAATTTACACCTAAAACTCTCTGAACCATCTTGGAACGCCCTGAATTCTCTCTAAAATTCTTAAACTTCTCTTAAACTCTCAACTCAAACTCTTATAAAGCCCACAGCTCCATGAAACCCCCCGAAACGCCTTAAAACACATTGCAAATTGCAACCTTTCTGAAACCCTCTGGAAGGCAGCCGTAAACTTCTATTAAACTCCGTTAGAACCCCGTGAAACCTACTAAAACACAGAGAAACCAATTTGAAACTTCTTGGAAGCCATAGTAAACCACCTTAAACTCTTCTCTTAAGCTTTCCAGAAGCCCCATGCAAGGCCACATGAAACTTCATGAAACCCTCTGGTTTGCATTGAACCACCCCGGAGACCATCAGCAGCTTCTCTGAAATACACGGTAGCTTCCCTTAGGAACCCTCTGAGGTCCTCTAAAATGCGATAAAAGCCTTTGAAACTCTATGAAATCCATAGAAACGCTTTTGAACTGCATGACCTGAAACCTCTCAGCTCCAATTTTCTATAGAACCGTCAAACGGATCTGGCTGAAAATGTAACTCAATGTTTACTGTGCGGAAGAAAGCATCAAGTTACATTTTCAGCCAGATACGTTTGACGGTGCTCTAGATTTATGCTCGAGAAAATTGGAGCTATGTACTACAAATACCTTGTCCAAAATTTCTCGTAAACTTTAAGCCTCGTGATGCCCCTAACTTTTCATAAAACCCTCCGAACCATTATGAAACGCATTGAAACTCCCCTCAAACTCCACTGAAACTACAAGAAACTGCTCTTGGGGATTCAGGAACTACTTTGAAGCCCCCGGGAACACATCTGAAACCTCTGAAAGCCCATAAAACGCTTTGAAAGAATCTGAGACAATCTGTGAGTCAATAAATATTTCAATGACAAAACTCAGAAGAATAGCCTATAAATTTAAGAAGAAAAAAATCCTGAACAAACAATCAACCTAAATTGCCATTAACACGAGATGAAAGTTGCTGAAATGCATACGATTTCTAATGCACTACTACAATGTTTCCCATCAAAGAAGAATCATCAAAGTTTTTTTTCTTCTAATAAGCAAGACACACTAGCTGGTAGATCGTAGCAAACCATCCTCGCGTGCGGACGTCAAAAGTTTGCTCTCGTCGTGTTTTTTTTTTCTCGTGGCGCTTGAAAAACTTAACTCCAATATATGGATTATAGTGAAAAGTGAAAATTAAAGAAGATTTTAATAGTGGAAACAATGGTGTGTGTTCTAAAGCGGTGGACTGGAAAGGACGTTGTAATGTTGTAACATTTTTCGCGATTCCGCTGGTGGCGTGACACCAGGCCCTACGCCACCCGTTGAGTGCAGTGCACGGCGCAGTAGCTTCGCGTCGTAAAACTTGTCGGGAAATTTTACATATTGAGTGCGTGATTTATGGCCTAGCGATGACCGAGAGACTAAATGAAAGCAGATGTCGTCGCCTTGGACAAATTTTGGTGAGATTGTTCTAATTATACTTTGGTTTACAACTGAAATAAACTAAATACGACACAGTGTAAATGTTTGTGTCCCATCCCGGAAGTAAGAAGGCCCATGGAGTTATAAAATTTAATTTATGTTTTTTTTATTTGTTTATTTTTTCCTCTTCAATCTTGTGTTTGTCAAACATTGATTGGCTGCCTTAATCCTTCGGTCCCTTCAATATCTTCAGTATTGATATGCAGATGTCCATGTTATTTATATTTTTGTTTTTGTATACTAATATACTTTCTTTCAAGAATATCAAATACCATCCATCAATAATGTCAACTGCGCTCTTGATTGTCGAATAGAGCTACTCATAACAATTCCACCCTGCTCACACAAATTCCTTTTCCTTAACGTCTATGGAAATAGTTTGGGTATCCTGTATCTTCAAGTAGACGCTAAACTAACATTTCTATGCTTTCCTAGCGATTGTAAGGACGTGGCCAGGTATACAATACGATGCTTGTCTCGACCAACTCTAACACGTAGAAAAAGTCGCCAATCCCAAACGTGTGCGGTGATCTTGCTGCATAGGACGGCGTTGCAGTGGTGGTGCTGTGCTTGATTTGTTGCGATATCGGAGGAGTGGATGCCGAGAATGGTCCTTTGACGGAAAGGTAGCGGCTGGTGACCGGATCGAGTATGGTTGTCGGCATCCAGTGGCTGGTGGCTGCATCGAGCGCAGCTATCAGCATCTCCACAACGTTGGCTGGTGACCGTGGCGTGCCCGGTTGTCGGCATGCGGTGGTCGGTGACTCTGGGTAAGTCGTCGGTGCTGCTTATCCAGGTAAGTGCAACGAACCTACCTCCAGAGAACTTTAGTACCCAACAGTTTCTGTTAAATTACATTCAATTATTTCAAACTGTATATATTATTTCATCATAATACAGTTACATAACCTAATCATACTTAACCATACCCGTACCAAAATCCCATCTCCTTTCTATTTACGAGGGCGTCGGTGAGTCGCTGGCATCTCGATAAATAGATTCCTTCCTTAATATCCCTTCCCATCTGCATAACGTATTTCTTATCGTTTCAGAGAGCGAGCAATGGCGCTTAAGCCTAGGCTTGTTAGCCAGGACACAGTGTAAATGCCTGTGCCCCATCCCTGAAGCAAGATGACCCAAGGAGTGACAAAACCTTTTTAGCTACGTCACTCCCAACGTTGGTGTTTAAACATACTAAAACACTTACACTCACATGAACACATCTGCATATACTCTTCAAATACACTCACAAAATCTTGTCGTATCACTCGCTTATAGTGAACCCCAAATCCACCCATTCCAAATATCCAACTCCTTGACACCTATGGGGGCGCCGGTGAGTCGCTGGCCTTTCATAAAGTAGGTGTCATATCATCACATCCTTTCCTATCCTCGTAACGGAGAAGATGGGCGTGGCCGGCAATGGAAGTTCTCATGTCTTTTTACTTCAACCTCTAATTGGATAGCTATTCCTTCCCAAATAGCATTCCATAAGCAATTAGAATAGGAGTATTAAAGTTTTAACATGACAACTTTCAGTATGCAATCTACGAATTACTCCGTTACCACGCAACGCAACGCAACGCAATAAGCAAGACACACTAGCTGGTAATTCGGTCCAATATTTTTTTTGTCCATTTATCCATTCGATCTTTTGTCCATTTAACCTTTTGACCTTTGACCTTCTGTCCTTTGACCTTCTGCAATAAAGCCCCTAGGAATCCCCTTTGAATCTACTGGAACTCCTTTATAGCTCCTGAAATCCCCTAGAAATAATCTGAAATGTCTTGAAACTCATATAAACCCTCTGAGAGTCGCAGTTCTCGAAAACTCCCAAGAATCCCTCTGAAGCTGCCCTAAAACCCCCGGGAATATCGCTGAATCCTAACTCCTAGTACCGCCTCTCTAAAGCTATCTAAAGCTCTCTTAAATGTCCCGCAAAGTTTCGGAAGTCTTCCAAGGGGGCTGATACTGTCAAAATCCTCAGTGTTGAAATCTCTTTGAAACTTCCTCAAAGCTGTCCCGAAAGCTCCTGTAGGCTCCGAAACCCACTGAAGTCCGCTGAAAAAAAAATAGTCCTCTGAAACGTATCTGAAATCTGAAGTATCCGGGAACTCTTTGGGGTTTAGATTTTTGGATCTACAAGCGTTACCAGTGATCTACTGGCAAGGAGAATACATTTTACTAAGGTGGCGCAGATAAACATTGCAAACCACTGGTTGTCTCTTCCACTCTTCTGGTGTTCTTATGCAACTAAAATAGTGACGTCACTATTTCAGTTCCATAAGAACACCAGAAGAATGGAAGAGACAACCAGTGGTTTGCAATGTTGATCTGCGCCACCTTAGTAAAATGTATTCTCCTTGATCTACTGGAGCATGAAATTCATGCTGTGTGCTAGTGATCAAATCAATGTTTGTTTTAGGCAATGTGATGTAAGTAAGGTGAAGAGATCATTTTGTGTAATACACAGTACTTTGCTTGTGTTAGTGCGCTGTTTTTTATTTTTCATAGCAACCCGTAGAATCTTGACAACGCTTGACGTCATACAGTCAGTTGTTGTGCTATTCAGAGCCCGCCCACTGCCCACTGCCCCTACATTGCGCTGTTACCAAGGGTGATTTGCGTGTTATTTTTCAAACACAAACATGGGCAAGTTTTGCAGTGTTCGTGAAAATGGAGAGTTTGCTATATTTCATAACATTTTTATTCTATTTTAGGTTGAAATGTAAATGGTTTCGAGCTTCAACGAATGCTTTTTGCAACATGCAGAACATATTGATTCCAATTAACGGTAGTTCGTAGTTTATGGCAATGGTTTGATGCCACGTTGACTCCACCGATCAATAGGACCTGGAAAAAAAATCCCCACAATATTTGCGCTGCAGATCCTCCAGAATTTTAATCTGTAGCGGAGATGTAAAAGGGAATCATCAGGAGCCTTTCCTTAGTTTTGTTCCAACCGTTTTATTTTTTCGAACACACGAATCAGCTGTGGGGGTGTATGTTATTTGAAGGAAAGGCAACATGATCCCTAGGATCACGACCCAAATATGCTTATTGTTGAGCTTGTATGACGTCACCACCTCCCCTCAAAAGTTGTATATTTTTTAGGCTTACTAATACAGTCAAAAGCTGACTTCCTCCACACCTTTATTAAATCACATTGTGTTTTAGGATCTTCAAGAAGTTCATTGAGTATAGTTAATCGGACTCAGAAGCGTAATCAGTATGAAATGCTCTGAAACTACTTCAAACTCCTCTGAACCCATTTTTTTTCGAATTTCTTCGGGAATTCTATCGGGAATGTATCCAAGCATTCCACTGGGAATTCCTCAAGAACTTCCTTCAGGAAATCTTCCGGGAATTCTTCTAGGACATCCTCCAGAAGTTTCTCCGGGAAATCCTCTAGGAAATCCTCCAGGAATTCCTCCGGGGATTCCTCCGGAAATTTCCCAAGGATTTCATCTAGGACTCCCATCAGCAACTCCTTCAGGAATTCCTTCGCCAATTTTCACGGAAATTCTCCTGGAATTTTTTTCAGAAATTTCTCCGGACTTTTTTTTCCAAGATTTTCTCCGGGAATTTCACTGACAATTTCCCCAGGAATTCTCCCATGAGTGCCTCTGGGAATTCCTCCATGAACTCCTCCGGGAAATTCCTCCAAAAATTACTCTAGGCATTTCTCCGCGAATTTTTCCAGAAGTTTCTCCAGGAATATATCCGAGATTTTTCTATGGAAAACTGTCGTTTTTTTTTCAAGAAAATCTTCTGGTAATTTCTCCAGGAATCTCTTTAGGAAGTCTTCCGTGATTTTTTTTCTCACAAAACCCTCGAGAATTTCTCCCGGAATTCCTCTAGGACTTCCTTTACGAATGCCTCCGGGAATTTATCCTGTAATTCCTCCGGAAATTTCTCCAGGAATTCCTCCGGGAATTTCTCCAGCAAAACCTACAGGAGTTGTTTTGGGAATTTCTTCTGGAAATCTTCCAAAAAAAATCCTCCAGGAATTCTTTCAGGAATTCCTCCGGAAACTCTTCTGAAATTTCTCCGGGAATTTTTAAAGAAAATCTTCGGGATTTGCTCAGGAAATCCTCTGGGAATTTCATCAAGTATTCCTCTAAGAATCCCTCTAGGATTTCCTCCAGGAATTCCTCAGGAAATGTCTCTAGGGATTCCTCCGGTGATTTCTTCAGCAATTCCTCTGGAAGATTCTTCAGGGAATCCTCCTTCCTGGGGGATACTTTAAAGGAAATTCCTGGAAGAATCTCTGGAGGAATCCCCTTGAGAATTCCTGGAGAAATACCCGAAAGAATTCCTGGAAATAATCCCGGAAAAAGTCCTGGAGAAGTTACTGAAGGAATCATCGGAAGAACTACTGATGAGAGTCTTAGAGGAATTCCCTTAGAAATTTCTGGATGGAATCGTAAAAAATCCCAGTTGAATTCCAGGAAAAAAATTGGATGGATTTCCTGAAGAAATTCTTAGTGGAATTTCTGGAGAAATTACAGGGAGAATTTCCAGAGACATTCCCGGAGGAATTCCCGTAGAATTTTTTGGCGGAATCCCTGGCAAAAACAAAGGAGGAATTCCTGGAAAAATTCTCAGAAGGTTTTCTGAAAAAAAAAAGTCACGGAAGACTTTCTGGAGAAAATCCCAGCGGATTTTTTTTGAAAAAAAAAACCAGAAATTTTCCTGAAGAAATTCCCGGAGGAATACCTGGAAAAATTTTTGGAGGATTTTCCGGACAATTTCTTGAAGAAATTTCCGAAGCAATTCCTGGCGGATTTCCTGAATAAATTCCCGAGGGAATTCTCGGAGACATTCCCGGAGTTATTCCTGGAGGAGCTCCCAGAAAAATTCTCGGAGAAATTCAGCCTGGAGAAATTATCGAAAGAATTCTTGAGGAAGATCCCGGAATAATTCATGGAGTAATTCCCAGAGGAACTCGTGGAGGTATTCCTGGGAAAATTCTCTGAGGAAATCCGAAGGAATTCCTGGAGAACTCCTGGAGAAATTCCTAGAAGAATTCCTGGGGCAATTACCGAAGGAATTCCTGAAGGAATCTCCGCAGGAGTTCCGGATGTGGGTCGTAGAGGAAATCCTGGAAAAAATCCGGAAGAATTCCCGGAGAAATTTCCAGAGGAATTCCTAGAGAAATTCATGGAGAAATTCCTGAACAAACTCCCGGAAGAGTTCCTGTAGAAATTCCCGGACACATTCCCGGAAGAAACAACGGAGCAATGTTGTGGGATGACAAAATTTGTCTGCGGGGGGTCAAAGACGGTGTAGCGAAAAACCTAGCGAGTAAATCACGAATCAAAGACTCCACTATCAGACAGTTTTTAGCTTGCTGAAGAGCTTTGTTGAAGACGGCATCATTCTATCTTATCAGGATTCTGAGATATAGAAGTTTGAAGATTTTTGACCCTGGTGCCACCTAGCGGACGATTCTCGAACCAAAGACGCCATTGCCAGATAGTTCTTAGCCTGCTGAACAACTTTGCTGAAAACGGCATGCTTGTACCTCATTAGGATATCGAGATAAATGTGTTTGAATTTTTCAGACACAATGCGTCACCTAGCGGACAAATCCCAAATCAAAGACTTTACTATCAGATACCCGCATAATCACAAACTGTAAATGCATAGTTTCTCATACTGTATATGACCATTAGCAATTGTCATTTAACCATTTCTCAGACTATCAGAGACAACAGTAAGCTCGTCGGGGCCCGTGGCGTAGTGGTCCACACGTTCGCTTCATAAGCGGATGGTCATGGGTTCGATCCCAGCCCCGGCACTTGCAATTTTTCGTCAGTTGCTCTTCCTCCCGAGAGCAGCTGACACCTGACCCTCTTTGGAGCATATGCTCTAACGGACCCGGAAACTTGGATATCGGCGAACCGCAACTCATAATGGACGACCTCCAATTGGACTGAAAAAGGAACAAGAGCCATACATCAGCATCATCGTGCTCATCATTCTACTGTGGACAGGGTAGAAAAGTGAAAGCAGCACAAGGCACCAGTTCAATATAGTTGATTTAGAATAGTATACATTTAGGCGCTGTACAATATGTTAGTGTAGCGTCCAATTGGAATCGCTCACGTAGTGCCCTAGTGGACAAAGGAGCTGTAAATTAGGTTTAGTGATTAAGAATAAAAAAAAAAAACAGTAAGCTAACCATTCCATGTAAAGATTTGCCTGTTTGACAAACGGTAACCCGCCAAATTACAGTACATATGTGGAATAGGCGGTTAAGATAGGTTACCATAAAAAATCGCTCGTTTTCCCGAACAAATTTTTCGCAAAACAGTAAAGGATATGGTCAATATATTATCCAGTTTTTCAGACAATTCATTGCATAACAAATGGTAAGAAAACAGTTTAACAATAAATCTAGAAGAAAAACGAGCACTGTATGGGTTATTCAATAATAAAAAACTGTACATCAATATGTATGGTCTTTCATGGTATTTTAAGGGTATGATATATGGTTCTGATATATTTGAACTGTTTAAAAATAAAAAAAGCGGTTTTGAGTTCATCGGATTTTTTTATTCAAAAAATTGAACGCTCCATGCTGGGCCTGGTAATACCTACGATGATTGACTGATTAACTGGCGATTACTGGTGTGACAGTGGATTTTTCATCGCAAGGAGCACCCAATTTCCGCCCGCCGCAGGCCGAATCCTTCACTACAACCTTTAGTGGGACGTCTCGCAGTCGCACAGTCAGGCCGGATCAGGTTTTTATCGCCGACTTCAAGTTCCGGAATCCTGAAAAAAATTGAATCCTATGAGATATGGCACAAAAAACAAATTTACAAGTCATACAAAACTTACCCTTGTTTCAGCCAGACCGCTCCAAGTGCTTCAAAACGTTTTCCGAGACAAATTTTCAGTTTATTATGTCCACCCGCTCGCTGGCGAAAGATTTTGTTTTTTTTTTCTACTAAATGCAAACTGCAAAGTTCGATCGGCACAGATACCAATGCAAGCTACTATTTGACATAATGTTGAACTTAAGGACAAACGTCTTGAAATCCCGCTTGAACAGTGCATCAAAACATCAAACGCACAAATCTCAAGAAGCAAGCTTCAAACAACAGCGCTTTTCATTATTCTGTGCTTGCTCACTTGTAATAAGCATAAAATAAGAAAATCAGGTGCGTTGGTTTTGTTTACGAAGAGATTTGTGCCCTCAAAATCGTGAGTAGGTGCCAAAGTCAGCCATTGTGGCGGCCATTTTGGGATCCCAATAAGTCTGTCCTTAAGTGGCATACAGTGAAACGCGCATGTGTAAGTGTGTTGCACAAATAAAATCAAAAACCGTTTGAGAAAAGGTCATTCTATATTGCCACCATGCCTCCTGAGTTTTCAATACTATATTATTCGACAACTTCTGCACAATATAACATATTGTCACAGCTTTGTATGCGTTACAAAGACCGTTCTTTATGATTGAATGGTTCGAGTTTCATAGTTTCAACAGTAAATCACCTGTTTGAGGTACAGTAACAGTAACAGATAAAGAAGACATACTGTGTGGATATTAACACAAACTGTATTTTATTATGCGGGTAGTTCTTAGCTTGCTGAAGAATTTTGCCGAAGACAGCATCATTCTATCTTATCAGGTTGCTGAGATATGAAGGACTGAACATTTTTGACACTGGCGCCGCCTAGAGGCCGAATCGCGCACCAAAGTCGCCGTCGCCAGTTAGTTCTTAACCTGCTGAACAAATTCGCCGAAGACACTATACTTCTACCTCATCGGGATCTTGAGATATACGTTGCGCAAAGTATGTGGCCAATTTTGGTACCCCAAGACATTCCGGAATAACTCCGGAACCATGTGGACCAGGCACCCATGTCCCCGGCATCATAAACAAGAAGAGTTTTTCGGGAAGTTGTGAAAATTTCATCAAAATCCATCGAAAAACAAAAAAGTTATGACCATTTTTGTGCTTTTCCGAAGGTGGAAAATATACGTTGGCTAGATGAAGGTTAAGTGTGAAGGTGGCCTCACATTTGGATCTCCAACGTGGAGCTTCATCGTCGATATCATCAAAAGCCAAAACCGACAAAAATTCGAGAGCAAAAGTAGAGGTGGGTCCGCTACACTCTACGTAGAAGCGGAAACTAAATTTGCAAACAAGCGTTAGATTAAAACCCAGCAGCACATCGCAGCAGAGGCAGACCCAGAGGTGCAGTCTCAACAACGAAATCAAGCGAGTCGCCAGAAATTTGACCTGGCCACAGGTCAAAGCGATGGCTGGCAATCGCCCAGGATGAAGATCTTCCAATTCAGCCCTCTGTACCACCATGGGCGCTTAGGACTGAAAGTAAAAGTAAGTTAGATTAGATAAATAAAGGTTCCAGTGTACTGATTTTATGCGTTTCCCACAAATTCTAAACTAAATTCCTATAACGGAATGGCTGAGAAGTTAGAATTGAAAAGTTGATTTAATTAAATATTCATAAAATCTTGGTTATCTTTACTAAGACTTCAATAAAATTAAATTGATTGACCTTGATTGATTGGTCAAAATTCCATCAAATACAAATCATGACTGAGTTTTCGGTTGTTAACTTCTCAACAATCCATTCACGGAGGTAGCTAGAGGAGCAGTAAAACCTAAATGCGTTGGTTCATTTCATCAATACACCATTTTGAATCGAAACAAAAACTCAAAGGAAGAACAAACACGAGCAATAAAATTCCAATTGGAAACCCACTCGTAAATGATTGTAAACTGAAAACGAAAGCTCAAACCTTTCAAAATGGAATGCAATGGTTTTACGATGGACTTTTTTAATGATCAATCAGTCAATACCCATGAGCAACTATTTCGATCTGGTTGAAATCCAAAAAGTTGCAAGGTCAATTTATGCCATTTGTTTCACCTTGTCAGCGTCAGGTGGAAATGGAATTTCTGTTTAGGTATTTTTGTATTTCAATCCAGATTTGTAATAAATATATTCTTCAGTCTTCAATATCCCAAAAAAAATACCACTTATTCAAATGACAATGATACCCAACGGCATCTAACCTCCGTTGCATTTTTTTCTCTCCAAAGAGCTGAACTGTTGCGGCGTGACTTCACTGGATTAGACAATTCAGTTTATATAGGTCAGTCCATACACGACCGCCTGAGAGGTCGATCGTCTTTTGCCCCACTTCGAGTGTTGTGCCGTGCCGTGCCCATGGAACCAGCTTGATTCGAACCATTCAAACATATTTTCTCAGTCAGTGTCAGAGTGGCCGCTGCTCGGTCACACTTGGTTTGTGCTTAGCCACCAAAAAAAAAATGTCATGATTGAGATAATTTCTTGTTTTGAAGAGCAACCACCTTCTTGTAAGGAACCTATCGATTCGCACAGCCGGTTTATTTTCCTAGGTTAAACATGAGCGCGAACCACGCCAAATAAATTACCTAGGGGCTAAAAAGCATTAAAATCAATTCTGTTTCCTGGTCTGGCTGACCGTTGAGCTTTGACAATTTGGCGCGAAATCATTGTTCTCATCATGTATTTGAAAATCACTGACGAAGTTCTCAGGAAGAAACAATATCTAGTGTTTTAACTGCGATTGATTAGATTCGTCTGAAATTTGCACCTCTAAAAATTTGATTGATGAGCCGAAGCTTTTATGACCTACAGCAAAAAAAATCACTATCTTAGGCATACTCCTTACCTCCTTCGACGACTTAAGTGCTATTGTGTTTACCAGGTCTGTTCTGTACGCGTAATATCGCGCCGACTAAGCCGATACCGGTCTAGTGTGGCAAATGAATAATTCATTATACTGACAATGTGCGGTGTGGTGGGCTACAACTTGGCAGATGCGCAAAGCTACTCTTACCTACCTACCTATCAACCTACCGGTCCGATACGTGTGTGGCTTATTGGCATATTTGGAACCGTGGGGATGATGGTGAGAATCGATTCGCAAACGCGTGTGGCGCGCGCGTCTGCTAGCTTTGCCGGTTCTACTTTTGCTTTCATCCCAAGTTCGTTCATTGTTTTATCGGATAGGGGAAGGCGAGGCACATTAAAACAAATTTTGATTCAGTATGACAAAATATGACCAGGATGATGTTGTGAAACAAATGAATTTGGCAGCATGTCCTAAGTAACATTTTCAGTTTTATGATGCTCTTTTTTTACAAAACAGCTTAACAATCAATGCATTGCATCCTTCCCGAGCAGAAGGGAATACCTTACTAAAACCATGCGAAGAGCATCCTGTACTATAAGGCCTTAAATTGTTATTGCTTTGTTGTTCAACGAAATGTTAGAAGAACATAACAATAACAAATGGAAGTATTTGTACAGAGTATGGTATTTATGTGGTATTTGTTGATTAACTGTGAAAATAACTGAAGAACAAGTTTTGGTATTACATCAAAACGGTATCGATCAATTGTACAATTGAATAGCAAGAAATGCTATTACTTAATTATTCTATATCTACTACATAACAACTGTAATACTTGAAATCATGCATTCATTATTGAAATAACAAGACTTGTTATTTCTGAGGTGTTATTTGTACAAAATTATGGTATTCGTTTTTTTTTTTGTTATTTTGCCTCTTATGCCCATCTAACGAAGGGCATATCAAGGTATAATGGTCGCGTCGTACACGCACCATAAAAAATGCACGCATGAGTTACACAGCGTGAGCGCGGCGCCGCTGGAGGTAATCAAAGACGCGACTGCTCGAGGGTTAAGGATCAATATCTTTATATGTTATGCAGTTGTTATACTTTTCTGCTCGGGTTTTTACGCTATGAGAATTCCTGCCGACTAGCATATTGAGGTTTAGAAATCAACATTGAGAATGACAATACGTCCACAATAAGCATTTTGTACGGTGGACTTTGGTATGGAGCGATCTCTGTACCCCGGAAGTATGCGGTACTACCTATCTCATAAATGAGAGTTGACATTCAAGTCGCACATGAATGGAATACCACTATCGTTGTAGAATGTTTGAACGTGATGGCATTAATCATAGTTTATTAGACGAACATTTTAAAATAGAATTTAGAAAACTACGTATTATAAATCAATTGCTATTGAAATAACTAAGTCACATTTATTGCTGATTTTAGTTTTGGCCATCTGATATGATAGAATTAGTTGCATGTTATTTACAAACCCAATTTTTACATAACCTAGGTATTGGGGTATGACTTTTCGAAAATAGTTGAAACTGAAATTAATTCGTAGCTCTAGACTCCAATCACATAAAAAAGAAACCTCCGCCAAAAAGTTGAATTTTCGAGTAATAAAAAGATGTTTCCACTTAAAGTGTCATAACTTTCTAAATTTTCTAATTTTGTATGATATTCTTTAAAATTAAATTTTATAAACTTGTAGAATATTAAACCTTCCAGTACCATGCTAAATAAGTGGTTATCAAGAATTCTTTCATTTTTGTTTTCTTTTCACTCAACATGTTAGCTTCAGAGTCCGATATATTTTCAACTGCTCGACGAATTTCAAGTCTTTTAGCAAGCATTTACAGATATACTCAAACCTCCATTTCAGTCGAATCCATTAAAGTGAATTCCATTAAAGTCCCTCCATTTAAGTAACGCAACTTAAATGGAATTTGACTATATTCACAGCAAAACAAATGTAAATTTGCTACGGTTTCGAAAACATCCGTTCTTCGAAAACGTCATTAGGCTGAAAAGCCCGAATAGGGACCTTTTCGACCCAGTCATGAGGCTGAGTACGTCATTAGGCCGAACAGGTCAATAGGCCGAATAGGTCATTAGGATGAATACGTCACTGGGCCGTAAACATCGTTAGAACGCAAATGTCATTAGGCTGCAAAGGGCTTTGGGCCGAAACGGTCTTTAGGTAGAAAAGGTCTTTAGGCCGAAAAGGTCTTAAGGCCGAAAAGGTCTTTAGGCTGAAAAGGTCTTTAGGCGCCTGTTTGATCTCAAAACTGCACCACGCTCACACTGAATACAACGAGCAAAGATTTTATTTGAAAGTGTTGTACATACTTTTTGATGACCCATTCGGACTAATGACCTATTCGGCCTAATGACCTATTCGGCCTAATGACCTATTCGGCCTAATGACCTATTCGGCCTAATGACCTATTCGGCTTAATGACCTATTCGGCCTAATGACCTTTTCTACCTAAAGACCGTTTCGGCCCAAAGCCCTTTGCAGCCTAATGACATTTGCGTTCGGTCACACGACCTTTTTTCGACTAAACGATATATCGACCTGATGACCTGATGACAACATTTTCGGCCTAATGGCCTTTTCGACCTAATTACGTTTTCGGCTTGACGGTCTGTTGGCTTATTTCGATAATACTGTAAATATTTTGACGTAAACTGCAATGGAAGAGCATGAACTCTATTTAAGTCAAAAACAGACCCCATTTACGTAATGAATCCATTTAAGTAATGGATCCATATAGTTCTATGATACTTTACACCAAAAACTGCCAAACATGCCTAAATATATGCAAATTTAAAGTAAAGAAAGATTTTTTGGCAGTTTTTACTCAAAAGAAGATTTTCAACAAAACTTCAAAAAGACCTTTCTGCGTAATACCGGCAGTGCTGTCATGGTAAAATCAGAGCTGGTTTCTCAAGCTTTCCAAATTTTAGCACCCGCTATGTTGGTACGCCTTCAATTCGTCAAATCAAGCCTAATTCATGAGGGACCTCTTCATGTATTATTTATTTGCAAATTTTTTTGTAATTGTAAACCACGAAAGGGCCATTCTTGCAGGAATTTCTGTAATGAGTTAAGCAAAAACTTTTCTAAACCTTTCGCTGAGAATTCTTTCTGAATGTATTCCTTCCTATTCCAACTTCTTTCAAGGAATCTTTCAGGATTTCTGCAGGAATTTTTGTCAGAATTTTCTCTATAAGTTCCTCTTTGAGATCTCTCCAGGAGTAAGATTTTTCTTGAGAAAATCTCCTATGAATTTAGACAGGAGTTTCTCTTGGAGTTCATCAGAAAATGCAATAGGACACAATTAGTGAAGTACTAGATTTGTAGTAATGAGCTGATTTTTTGTATGGTGAGAAGGTAAGTTCTCTGTTTCTGAGATGAAATGATGCAAAAAATTATGTTAATAAAATTGCAAGAAATAAAGAAAACAACAATACAGTTTCCCAAAGTTTTGCTCAAAGAGAATCATATAAGGCAAGGAATTATAATGCCCGAGCCTTTTGCATTGAATATTTTACGACAGAAACGGAAAACTTACCTTCTCATCATACAAAAATTCAGCTCATTACTACAAATCTAGTGCTCTACTGACTGATTGTCTCCTATTCCAAAAGATTTTGTTTTACAGATACTCGAAGAATCTTCCAGAGTTTCGTCATAAAATCAGAAACTTATCCAGGAACTCTTTCAAAAATTATTGTTGGAAATTCTCCAGAAGTTCTCCAGGTTTTACCTTATATAATCAAGAATTTTTCCAGACTATAATTAAGATATTCCTCTAGAACATTCTCAACAGTTATTTTAGAAAGTTCTCCAAGGGTTTCTCCAGAATTCCCTTCAGGCATTCCTTCAGAGATTTCTAAGGATTTATTTTGTTTTTTTTTTCAGAATTTTTTTCGGTGATGCTTCCGAAACTTCTCCAAAGACTCTATCTCCATTGATTTTTTTAGAAGTTCCTTTCTTTTTTTTGTAATTTCTGGAAGAACTTCAGAAAACCCCATAGAGGAATTTCTGTAACAATTCCTGCAGGAGTCTCTGAAGGAATCCCAGAAGATATTTCTGACAGAGCCGTTGGAGCAATTAAAAAATCTAGTAGGAATTGTTGCAGGAATCCCTGAAAGATTTTCTCAGGAATGCTTGAAAGAAATTTTGGAAGAATTTCCAGAGGTATCTCTGTGGGATTGCTAATGACATTTTTAGAGAAATTTTTGAATAACTTTTGAAGAGATCCGTATTTTAAAGCTCTTGAAGAAATCTTGAATATTTTGAGAGTATCTGGGTATATTCATGAAGGAATGAATCCTTGAAGAAATTATAGAAGGAATCCGAGCAGAACTTTCTGGAAGAATCGCTGAGGCAATTTATGAGTAAATTTCCAGTAGAACCCGTGTAGAAATCTTAGGAAATACTTTTGAATGAACCTCTAGTGGAATATCTAGAGAAATCCTAGGGAAATTTTGAAGGAATCCCAGTGGGATTTCGGTAGAACTTCTTGAAAAAAAAAAACTCTTTGGAAGTTTCTTGGTGGAATGCTTAGAAAAGTTTATTGTGGAATATTTTTAAATAAATTCTTTAATTTTTTTTTCTTGCAGGATTTTCTGGAAGTATTTCTGGTGCAACCTGAGAAGTGATTCTGTAGCAATTCCTGTATGAATACCACATAAGTTTCTGTAAATATTCCCAAACAAAATTTCATGAAATATTTGTGAATGAATTATTGTAAAAAATCCTTGGAAATATCTCTGTATAAACACTTACAGGAATTTCTGGAAAAACTCTCGCCTGTATCACTCAAAGTAATATTGCATAAATCTCTGGAGGAATTTCAGCAGAATTTTGTGGAGAAATAGCTGGATATGTTTCTGCGGAAATTTTCAATAGAATTCATCAAACTTCTACAGGAGTTCTTGAAGAAATACATGTAGGCACTAATTCCTGAAAGAATACCTGCAAAATGCACTGATGTAACCACTGGAAAAGGTTACGGAAGAATTTTTAAGATAACTTCCCTGTAAAAATCTAAAGGAACCCTCGTAGATATTTCCGAAGGATTTTCTATATGAATAACTGGAAATATTCGCTGGCGAATTTTTGGAAGGAACATATGGAAATCTACACTTGAAAATAGTTGCAAAAATATCTGGAGAAGTTTCTGAAGGAATCTTTGAAGAATGTCCTGGGAGAATTTCTTACTGGGTTTCCGCAAGAATTTCTGAAGAAACCTAGGGCAGTTTTGAAAATGGATCGGGGTAGAATGCCGAATTCGTGAAGTAATTTCTTAAGAATTTTGGAAGGAATCCAAGATTTTTTAAAAGAGTCTTTGGACATTTTTATTAACAATTTATCATTTTTGTATGAACTTTAGGGCTTTTTGTGTGCTTTATAAAAACCTCCCTCTGATTTTTTTCCTTCTGACTGCAATAACGCTCCAAGTGGAACAGAGCCTGCATCGCAACGGCGAATTCCCAAAAAAGTTTCCTGATGGTGATCTTGGAGAAATCCATTGAGGAATCACTGGAATCCATGAATTTTGGAGAAATTCCTGGAAATTACCTAGGATTCTTGCAGAAATGATTGATGGAACACCTTATGCAGAAACAGATGAGATTCCTACAAAAATTCCTGCTACGATTCTTCTGGAAATTTCTTCAAAATTTTCAGCTGGATTCTTAGGACAAACAAAGGCAAGGATTCTTACATATTTTTTTCTTATCATGTACTCAGTAATGCTCCCTAGCAATCTACAAGATATTTCTTCAGGAATTCGTGCTGGGATTCATTCTGAAATTTCTGATGGAATCCATCAGGAAGTGTTGCTGCCATTCTTCAGTCAATTCTTGCTGGAAATCTTCCAAGAATACTTGGAGGACTGCTAAGAACAATTACTGAACAAATTGCAGCTGAAATTTCTGGAGAAATTTGAGAAGAAATATCTGTAGGAATCATCTGCTCTGAATTTTTGCTGGCATTTCAAAAGAAATTCCCAAGGAAATCCTTGGAGAAATCGCATGAGAAATCCTTATTAGAGGTATTTCAAGAAGGATTTGTATAGGAATCTATGGAGAAACCTCTGGAGCAATCTCAGCAAGAATTTCCAGATAACTCGCCTGTTGGGAGGCCTCGTGGAGGAATTCCAAAACAATTTCTTCAAAGATTTCTCAATTGATTCCTCCAAGATTTCCTCCGTGGATTTCCCAAGAGTTCTTTGAAGAATTCCGTTGAAAAATCTCAATGAGTGCCCATTGCAGAAGTTCCTTTTGTGATCTCTACAGGGATTAAAAAAATCCTCCACAAATTTCTCTTAGAATTTCCTCAAAAATGTTGCTGGGGTTCCTCTACGAATTCCTTATATGGTTCTTCCAAAGATTTTCCCAAAGATTCCTCCGGAAAATCTTCTTGGAGCTTGCTCAGTCAGCAATTTGGTTTCTATATCGAAATTGCAACTGAAATAGTCACACATATATAGCACCAAAGAATTCGTATTCAATGCACGAAACAGGCATATACATACTAAAGTGGAGGCCATATCCAAACATATATCCAATGACTGCGATTACATCCAACATGATTTACGATTTCTCGAAAAATTTCTACGATTTCGTCGATTTCCTCCGTCTACATATACGATTATGCATGATCTTATTACGAGTGAGTGTACCAATTTACAACTCAAGATTTTAAAATAAAAAAAAAATGGTTTTCAGTGGGAATCGAACTTAGATCCTTTAATTGAGAACTGTGCGTTATCTCTATTGGCTATGTTGCCAAGTTGGATATATCCAAGGAATCCTTTGGGATTATCTCTTGAAAGTAATATTGCCTTCAATTATTCTTGATAGGACTCATCCAGCAATCCCTGCTGTACTTTCTCTAATGATTCCTCCAGAATTCCACGCAGAGATGTTCAGAATTCCTTCAGAATTTCTCTAGGGATTCTTCTAGGATTTCTTTTTCGTATTCTTGCTGAAAACTCTTGTTGGTGTTCAACAAGAGTGCATAGATTCTATAACATTGTTCATGTGTTCATGTCTTCAATAAATCTTTGATAGTCGCGATAATACGACCCAGTTGGTCCAACATATATGGGGTTACCCTATTTCTAACCGTTGGGAATTTCACGCGAACAAGTATGCGGACGAACATGCTTTGCCTACCGTTCGGTTTACCCGGCAATGAAAAGCTTGGAATTTTCAACACAAGCAGCATGAATTGGTAGTAATGATCGTGTAAAATTGAAACCAAACCGGTTGAATAATGGAATGGAGGTGTGATTTTTTTTTCGACCCAACATGCTACTCTCCGCATAAGTACTTCAGCTTCAGCCGGCTTTGAAGTTTGACCTGGGCTCCATCATCGGTGAGCGAGCATAGCATAGCCAAAACCCGTACGGAGTACATTGACTTCGAAGCACTCGGGTGACCTTGATCATCATTACTTGGGTTTTGACGAAATTGCTGCAATTACCGAAACTAACCGGTCAACTTCATCAATCGCTTGCGAGCGAGAATCCGTGTGTGCTGCGAAGAATACTGCTGGTTATTGTTGGTTGGTACATTTTGTTGATCTAGGCTCTAGGAGTAGTGGGTAGAATGTTCACGAAAGGTGAAGACGAGAAGATGGTGATAATTATACGGATTTGAAGGTTTTCATGCTTTGGTGATGTTGGCCCAGGCAATAGGTTCTTCATACATTATTCTAGTTACTTACGCACGAGCTTGGCGGCGGTGATTTACGATTGTGCGTACGTCAATTATACAGTTCTGCTACGCATTTGTGGTTACGCAGAATTGTTGCGGCGAAGGGACAAAGGGCACTCTACCGTAAGAAGGGTTCCAGATTTCCGATTTTATTTGTTTGACTGAGTAACACACATATTTTTAGACAGTCTATGTTCCGTGCTTTCTAAATATGGTCGAGCTATTGCAATAGCTCTGTGCAGGCCCGTGTACAGAAAAGGCGATAAGGGAAGGGTTTTCCTGATTTCTGTAAAAAAGAAGAGGGCGTCTAGTATGCAAAATATCGATAACACTAGTTTACTGCATTTTTGAACTCGGTAAGCTGATGATCATTTTTGGTGTAGAACCATGCCCTGAGTTCGAAAACGCGAATGAAAAAAAAATACAGTAGAGCGGAATTTTTTTCGACTTTCCATACAAGGGTTGATGATTTAAAATCGATTTTTGTTCTATTTTTAAGCAACGTCGCTCACTTCACACATCTCATTCTTCGTAATGAATGCTCCGATTGAGCTGATTTTTTTTACTGTAACTTGCCTACATATGATATGTCAAATAAACGTTGAGAAAGAATTTTTAGACTGTTTTTTTCTTATTGAAAAAAAAAAATACATTTCTTCATATATTTTGGAAATTTGGTTAACATTTAAGGAGATCGTCCCTAAAACTCGCCAATATCTTGAATTTCATCAATCTGACGCAAAACCTGCATTCAGATGATCGAATGGTATTGTATTCAGCTTTTAATTATTGGAAAAAGATTTCAAATTGGTTGAGCAAAACGCAAGATATTTGAATTTTAGTAAATTCCATATTTTTAAAAGTTGTAAAACTCGATATTGAGCTAAAACTAAAAAACTGCTATACTTAAAATTTTTTGAAGCACGGTTTCGAAATCAGTACTAAATTGTGCTTCAAAAATTTTGGTCGTTGACAGAAGTTCACGACTTTCATTTTATTTTGTAAACTAGTGTAATGGGAGGGGCTTAAATCCCAAAACCCCTCCGGATTGTGCACGGACAAAGTGCCTATTTATTCTAGAACATTATCAATATATTTTGAACTGAATGATGTAGCAACATTCTCAGCGCACTAAAATGTGCGTTTTTAGAAGCTCTAAAAATCTTTGATGAGAAATTTGAAACAAAAAAAAAAAGCGATAAATCGATTTGTTCTAGCGTCACCATATGAAAACTATGGGAAAATGCTCCAAATTTGGTCAAAACAGTATAAACGTGTTGCTATGTCATTCCGTTCAAAAGATAGTGATGATTTTCAAGAAAAAAATAGGCACTTTTCTACTATTTTTTTCTTGA